>NC_051217.1:7737500-7805000 GCF_015220715.1 Pygocentrus nattereri | reverse complement strand
TTAGGTGTCTTGTTCAAGGACACCTCAGTCATGTGCTGTCGGCTCTGGGGATCTAACCGGCGACCTTCCGGTCACGAGGCTGGATCCCTAACCTCCAGCCCACGACTGCCCATCTTATCTTGGCCTTATCTTAGGTTACCTCAACAGTAAACTGATTGTTTTTTACTTACGATACACCATACCAAACATATAATTTTGTTTGTATTTGTATTCTTTAGGTGGTTCTCTCAAAGTTTGTACGTCAGATGGGGGACCTGCTGCCGGCTACTTTGTACATCCCCTATTTGCGTATGCTGAAGGGGCTTGCCAATGGGCCTCAGTCCTCTCACTATTGCTTCAGCCTGCTCAAGACCAATGGAGCACCTCATGGTAAATACTATAGCTGCTTAACATGCCATTCCCAGAAAGTGAAACAGAGGAAACTGCTTGGGTTTCATTGGAATATAGCCATGCTGCAGTTCATTGTGCTGTTCTCTGTAATGATCTTCTTAAATATATAGGGTTATATTATATTATAACTTCGATAATAAACTTTTACATCTTACATCAACAGCTTTCGGTAGTAACAGACGGTTATTGTCTTTAGATCAATGGCGATTAACAATATCATTATAATTGTTAGAATTCCATGTGACTCTTACCCTATAGCTTAATTAAATGAATTAGTTAATGCAATATTAGATATAATTACTATATCATTATTAATTTGGCTGCATTTTGATATTGCTTAAGTTTTTTTTATCATTACTGTATTCTACACAGTCAGCATATAACACATCAATTGATTCTTCATGTACCTTTGGTTGATGTTTATTGTGTGTGTGTGTGTAGTTTGTGTACATGTGGAGTTGGTGGGGTTCTGTTTGTGTTGCCAATTAAGTGCAACATTTTCATTGTATTCATTTTTGAACTGTATGTTGCTCAGAATGATTTTACAATGAGAATAGTTAAATAAAGGTATAGTGCTAGGAGGCAATCATGTGAAAGAGAATGAAAGAACAATAATTTGCACTTTAAATTCTTGAGATATTCGAAAATATGAATTTTCTATTCAAAGGCTAATGGGTTGCTTTGGCTATGGCCACTGAAATGGCTAAACTATTGATTAGGAACAAGCACCCTGGTCATTTCATTTCTGCTTTTGTGTCAGTGTATATTATGAATTGTCCAGCTCTGTAACAGGCCTGTATGTATATTTACAGGAGAGAACTTGCAGGGTGGTGTATCAGGAAGCCCTGTGTCATGGGAGCACCTGTTCCATTCTCTCATGCTGTACCATGAAAACCTGAGGCGTGACGTCCCCAGTGCGGACTCCACTCAGTACCGACACCCGCCCATCAGAGGTATCACACAGAGAGAATTAGACGGCCTGACTGCCTTCCTCCAGCTGCTCACTACCATCGTCACTTGGGTAAAATGCATGCACATGCTTAGGCCAAATGTTATATCACTCTGCAATGACATTAGGTTAGTTAGTTATTTAGCATCATATGTAATTCCTGATCTACATGCAAGAGCCACGATTGTTAGGGCTAACATGACCATGAAGTTTTAACTGGCATAAATAATATCTATTAAAGTGGCTTGTCACCTTGTTTTCTAGCTGTCTTTAATTATTAGCTCACACTGATAGTACTGTCGAACTGACACTCTCCCGCAGATGTCTCAGTTGCACAGCATCATGTGGTGTCAAGCTAATCTTATAAAAACCTCTTTTTGCTAGCATACATGCTAAAAACCTAAGAATTGGCTACATAGCAGTCACATAAATATTAATTTATTTATTAAATATAAATAACTGCTTGTACAGCTCTCTAAACATGTTAGAGAACCACTTTAGAACTTTTTTTGGTCTGTGGTGTGTCTCTAATAATGCATTTACTGTTTTCTTTTATTTACATTTGTTTGCCTCACCCAACACACCTAATTCACATTTTGTTTGTTTGGCTTTAATGTTATTGTGAAGTCAGTTAATTGTGCAAAAATGAGTGCAGTCAGCTTAAGTAACTGATTAGCTCAAAAATTGTAATTAAACAATTATGTAATCATTGTGATAAACCTGAAAATTGTGTTTGTGAATTGTATGTGATCAAATAGGTCCATCCTCATTGTAGAATATATTTGCATGATGTTTGTTTCATCAGAGTGAGAATGCACGACTGGCTCTTTGTGAGCACCCTCAGTGGACTCCTGTGGTAGTGATGCTGGGTTTGCTACAGTGCAGCATACAGCCAGTACTGAAAGCCCAGCTCCTGCATGCCCTCGCTGCCTTCGGCAAGTCCCCTGAGATTGCTGCTTCTCTTTGGCAGTCTTTGGAGTATACACAGGTAGGTGCCAGCTACAGACTGCAAGAATGGTACACATGTTTATAAAATAATAGATGAACTACGGTAGTATGTTTTTTGTGTGTGTGTGTGTGTGTGTGTGTGTGTGTGTGTGTGTGTGTGTGTGTGTGTGTGTGTGTGTGTGTGGTTTTTGTTTTGTTTTGTTTTAGTATACTTTGGTATTAAAGTAAAGAACATCTACTGATGAATACACCAGTTGTGTGTCAGTATATATTCTGAAACATAATGTTCTAACTTGATGTGTGTGACTAATTATACATTTTTGTCCTCCAAGATCCTGCAGACAGTAAAAGCCCCTGGACAGAGACAAGCAGCAGGCATAGAGGTGAGCTGTATCTGGCATTTGGTCAAGCTTTTTATGCAGCCTGTTATGGCCAGAATGATAGAATGGGTCAAATTGAATTACACACATGCAGCATAAGAGTGGCAGCAATGTAGTTTTAGCTACCATGTCTATTGGTCTGTACTATTACAGCTGTGCTCTCCTGAGCTGTGCTTGAACTGTGGTCTCCTGTGTGTGGATCACTTAATCACTGTGCTCTAGAGCTAATTACAAAGCATATATATGTACACAGCTCAAAAACTACTCTATCCTTACTCCTTTCAGTTTATTCTCACTCCCATTGTTTTATGCAAGCAATAAAGGCTGCTGTCACAGCAAACCTGCTTCACCATAAATTGCTTTTTAAGAAATTAATGTTTATTAGCTTTTTAGGCTTGTACAGAAAAATACATGTTGTTCAGTTTTTGTAGGTCTATATAAAAATGGTCTATATTTAAAAAAATAATAAAATTCAGGGAACCCCACCCTCTCGGACCTGATTGAAATGGGCTGTACATTACAGAAATCCCTCAAACATTGCACAGTTGAACATTCCACATGGAGGAATGGGCAAAAAGTTCTCCCAGTATGTGTCAGAAACGGGAAAACACTTATAGGAAATGCCTACGTAAAGTTGTTTCTCTCAAAGGGGGCAGTACCAGTTACTGACGCCAGTGGTGTACTTACTTTTTCAAGACAACCATGACATCTCAGTTAATGGTTTTCAAAATGAGTGTCAAGTCAAATCTTTGTTTTTGTTTGTTTGTTTATTTATTTTCTGTCTTTATTCTTCATATGACTATGCTGATGTCATTGTTTTTTCTTTTTCTAGAATAGGATAATGTCCAATCTTTATTTAGTCATGACCAGTTCTGCTACAAAACTTTAATTATAAAATTTCAAGTGAAAGACAAGTGTACCTAACTTTTGGTGGTCAGTTTATGGTCATGAATGTGCTTGCATCATATGAAATTGTGAATGATATTGTGTGCCTTCCCCTATAGGTGGAGTTAAATGAGATTGAGTCCAGCTGTGAGGAATACCCTTTGACCCGGGCATTCTGTCACCTGATCAGCACTCTGGTTGAGAGTTCCCTTCCTGTTAATCTAGGGGCGGGACTGCGTCCACCAGGATTCCAGCCCTATTTGGCCTTCCTGCGGGATGCTGTCTTTCTTCCCTTTCCAACACGAGCCTACCGTCGCCCAGCTGAGAAGGTACTGTGCACTCAAGCACTTACTCCACTGTCCCATGTTTTCTCATGCATTCCCATGCATTGCTTTGAATGCTAAACCATTGTTGTGCTCTCTCCCTAGTGGGAGGTGGCAGAAGCGGTGTTGGAGGTGTTCCACAAACTGTTGCGAGACTATGAGCCTCAGCCTGCAGATTTTCTGCAAGAGACAGTGGAGTTGCAGGGTGAGCAGGTTCCAGCCCACAAGCCCCCAGGGCACAGCCTGATGTTCCACCTGCTCAATGACTCCCCCACCTTGTCCTTGTGCCTCAGCCTGCTGGAGGAAGGCGTCTGCCAACTTGACACTTATGCTCCTTTCCCTGGTCAGTATGTTATAACTGGAAGTGACTCTTTGTTGCTATTTTGACTTGATGAACTTAAAAGGGAATTTCACAGATTTTTCAGAACTTATGCATAATTAACTGACTAGGATGTAAACAGTCAGTCAGAGTGGTTTGGTACACAGTACTTTGTTATTGAGATTTTGAAAAGGTTGCTGCGTCAAGGAAAACTTAAAAGTCTGAAAGAATCCGAGGACGCAAACCAAAGAAGTCACCCTGTGACCCTGCCCTGTTTATGGCGAGCTCGAACACATTCTGGGAGATGGGCCCAGCTGTCAGTGAAGGTTGATCACTCCTGTGACGCTGGCAAAGATGAACTCGAAAGCTCCGGGAGCGACTGGTGTACATTCGTGGTCATAATTATTTACCTCTGGATGAGCCACATGAAGCAACGTGACTCGTTCTTTTGTGGATGCGGATCAATTTAGGAGCGTGATCTGTTCAGACTGATGTTGCGTACAGGTCATATTTAAGATATTGTGAACAGCCAAAAAAAAAAGTTGCAGACTGGATGTGGCGGAGTCATGTGACAGTAGTAAGTTTTTAGGGGGACAGAACATTAACACACAGAGTGGGGAAAGGATTAACAGAATTACAATGCAAACATTGGAAATAACCAGATTTCATTGGTTGCAGGTTCTGAATATCGGTTTCGATTACTTTTCAATTAATTGCTCACCCCTACTCAAAGTTTCTTCAAAGAAAGTTGTTACATGAAGTGGTTAAAATAGTACCTGATGCCTGAGGCATTGTTTTATGGTAGTTCTGAAATAACGTTTTTATCATCAATCACATATGCACTATATTGCCAAAAGTATTTGGTCGTCTGCCTTCACACGCATAGGACCTTTAATGACACCACTATTAAGCCATAGGATTTAATGATGTCTGCCCACCTTTGCAGCTATAACAGCTTCAACTCTTCTGCAAAGGCTTTCCACATTTGTGAGGTCAGACACTGATGTTGGACGAGAAGGCCTGGCTCGCAGTCTCCGCTCTAATTCATCTCAAAGCTGTTCTATCGGGTTGAGGTCAGGACTCTGTGCAGACTAGTCAAGTTTTTCCACACCAAACTTACTTATCCATGTCTTTCTGAACCTTCATTTGTGCGCTGGTGCGCAGTCATGTTGGAACAGGAAGAGGCCGTCCCTAAACTTCCCACAAAGTTGGGAGAATGAAATTGTCCAAAATCTGTCGGTCTGCTGAAGAATTAAGCGTTCCTTTCGCTGGAACGAACCAGTTGGACCGAGCCCAACTGAAAAACAACCCTGTTTTCCAGGCAACTGCCACACTCAAGACTCTGGTTCCCATGACCACTACCGTAAAGAAATATGATAAATTTCTGTGCAATACATCATTTCACATCAAACCACTCTGAATGATTTTGTTTACATTTCAACGATTGAATATATATAGATGGTTGAAATGCCTGCAGAGTGATTGTCATATTGATAAAAATGATGACCATGATCTTGATTGTATAGGTAAGAAGCAGTTGGAGTCAGCAGTGCTGCACTGTCTGAGTCTGCTGGATTTGGCCCTGCAGAAGGAGGTGGTGTTCATGGACCTCTTGAGAGAGAGTCAGGCCTCATTGCTGGTCTCTCCACTAGAACAGCTACTACAGGGTGTCAGTGCCCAGAGCAGACGTGCTGACCACATCATTAACATTGCCAGGTGCCTGTTTGTCTTTCACTTGTTCACATTTGCGCATGCATAAATACTGTTTTACCTAGTGGTAGATGATAATTATCTAATGCTTCTATCATTTTTGTTCAATACAGGTACCTGTACCACAGCAGTTCCAACCCTGAGGCTGCGTACCTAAGCGCTAAGATCCTGCGGCACATTGCACGCTATCCCAACATCCAGACCAGACTGGTTGGAGACTTCACCCATGACCAGGTAACCAAGAGATGCTCTGCTTTGTATTTGGTTACCTTTTCTATTCAATAGGAGAAACTTTATTTATGGTCTACATGGTCTGTTCTAACCATCATATTTTTTTGAAGCAGTATTAAGTTGCAGCTGAGTGGAGTGGAATCCAATTTTATGGGGTTCAGCAATAAAAAAAATGGTTTCAGATAGTGCAGAGGGTCTTGTTTAAAGTCGTTCTTTTGCAGTTATGGGTCACTAGAATAAATAGTTTAAACCATCTTTGCTCATCCATAGTAGAGGATTGTCACTGAAGCAGTCAAAGATATGTTCTGAACGGGTTGTTGTGATCTGAGCAGGCAGTGAGTGACAAGCTGATGGCTGGATTTGTGGAGTGCCTGGATAATGATGAGGCTCAAGAAGGTGTAGAAAAAGCAGATGGTAAGTCAAAATAGAAGTGCATATGTCCGCCCCAACCCCCCCCCCCCTTATGAAGTAGTAAGGTTCTAATTCTGATCTTTTGAACCAAAATCCAGAGCTTCTAACATCACATTCTATTGACTGAACATGTATGAGTCTAAAAGTAATGCCCGCTTACCATATTATTTGTATGAAATCAGACTCCGACCCAGAGAAGTGTGTGGCCAGAATTCGGCATGAGATGCAGATCCACATTCTTAACCTTTTGATCACCTCTCTGGAGCTAAAAGGTCCTAACTTGGCCCTCTACCTGCTTGGCTATGAGGTCAAGAAACCGGTCTCCTCCACCAACCTACAGGACCCAGGTAAGCTTATACTGAATAGAACATGTGCCAGGGATGTACCGATGTAGGAATTGGGAGCTAATGCTGATATTCAGTATTTCACGTTCTCATGTCTTCCTGTGCAAATATTGATGTTGATGCATAAACATTTATGTTGAAATTGGGACTAGAGTCATGCAGTAAAATGAATGAAATACAGATATTTTTGCAAAAGAGCCCAAGAACAAGACTTTGACTTTAATTTATCATTTGTTATAGTTAGAAAAATGTTTGTTGATTTTTGTGCTTTACATTAGGAGTTCTTGGTTGTCCCCGGAGTTGCCTCCACGCAATTCTAAGCTTACTCCAGCGTGGAAGTGAAAGACGTTCTGGACCAATACTGACACAACAGGCTCCACACTTAGCTGAGCTCTGCTATCAGGTACGAAATAAAACACACCAACATACACAATGTTTGCACTACTGTTACGTGTATGTCGTTGTTCTGGAAAAATATATTTTCTCCTTGAACGCCAGGTGATCTACCAACTGTGTGCATGCTCAGACACTTCTGGCCCTACCATGCGCTATCTGAGGACCAGTCAGGACTTCTTGTTCTCTCATCTGAAGCACTTACCCTTCATCCTGCCAGGTTAGTGCCTCCTGTTAGTCATTTAGTGAACTTAGATTGACAATGTTTTGTAAATTTTAAGTGTGGAAAAATATTTGTCAACTTCAGTTAAGCAAAAATCCATCATACTGTCATGTCACTAATGGCAGTGTCAGTGATATTGGAGCAAGAGAAAACACGGACTTCTTACTCCAGACAAAATTGGTCTTCTCTGCCGTTCTCAAAATACACCACTCACATACTCCTGCTCAGATGGAATCTTTGTTTTTTTTGTTTTTTTTTTTACATTCATATTTGGAGAGTTATGTCTTATCTGCCTTTTACAACTTTTCCATTATAGCCAGCCATTGAAGGTTTTGCACCTTTCTTTCCATTCAGATTTTAACACATTTTTTATGCACATGATCAAATTTTTGTTTGCTTACAAAAGAAGTGGAAAACCAGTTACTGACAAGGCAGATCTCTGCACTTTTCACTGCTGTGTGGCTCCTCAATTCACTCTTTTTCCCCCTCTTTCTTCTAGGGAATGAGATTGCGGCTTTGAACCAGATGTCCTGGCTAATGAAGACTGCAGCCATCGAGCTCAGAGTAACCTCACTGAACCGCCAGCGCTCACACACTCAGAGACTGCTCAACCTTCTGCTGGATGACCAGCCACACATGCAGCATGCAGGTAGCACACACACACGCATGTGAATGCATTCTTCAGCAACACTTCACATCTTCAAACTGACATGACTGTCCTTTTCCATATTTACAATGTCACTGACTTTATAAAGTCAAAAAGATGATATTTACCCTTGAAATATTCTTTCTCATACATTTGATTGTATTTCATTTTAAGAAAACATAAATCACTGGCTGGTTCACCTTATTTGATTTCAGATGGGGAAATGGGCATGGATGATGAGAGTAAATCAGTTAGCAGCTTCCTGCATTTTGACACTGTTTCTAAAGGTGAGTTTACAGTGAAGTTTGTTATACTTACATGAACAGTTTTTATTTTAAGTGACCACACTAATAAAACGTGCTGCTATGATGTTCTATTTCAGTGCGCAGGAAACTCCTGAGTGTTCTGGATGCTATAGACTTCAGTCAAGAGGTGCCTGAGCAACTGCAGCTGGACTTCTTTGAGCGCACTCAGATTGAGCAGGTTATCTCTAACTGTGAACATGTCAACGAGCAAGGACACACGGTCTGCAATGTCAAGGTTTGTGTCATCACATTGCTGAGCCCTTCATTCATGTGTGTTCTTCTGTAAGCTGTCTTTCAGCTGTTTCTGCAATCCTTCAGAATTTCCTAAAATTATTATCATTTAGTTCTTGATATTAAACTCTTTGCTTTTCTTTGCCATGCAGTTGCTACACAGAGTGTTGGTTGCAGAGGTCAACGCGCTGCAGGGCATGGCTGCCATTGGGCAACGGCCACTCCTGATGGAGGTGAGAATGGAATTGTTGTTTATAGGCGCTGGGTACAGCAATACACATGCTGAATATCAATCTCAATAATAATAATAATAATAATAATAATAATAATAATAATAATAATAATAATAATAATAATAATAATTCTTCTCTTTCTGTCTCTGTTGCTCTCTCTTTCTATTAGGAGGTGAACTCTATCCTGCAGCAGGTGGTGGAGAGGAACCGGGTGCGGTGCAGTCTGAGCGCTAAGCGGCATGCTCTGCAGAGTTGGAGGAGTCTGGTGGAGACTATCCTCACTGCCTGCCCCACTGAGCTCATCCCTCCTGATCAAAGGCAGCTCATCATCAGAGACCTGCTGCTTGATCTGCATGACAAGGTACTGTACAGAGTTTTTTGTTTGGTTTTCAGAAGCCCTGCAATTTTCAGTCTTGTCAGACATATATTTCACTTTGTTGAGAAATTCAAAAGCTTGGAGTAATTGACTCTTTTGAAGGTAAAACCTACAGTTTTTTTACAGACATAAAAAAAATTATTTTGCACCTAAAGACATTAACTGATGTGTAGGAAGCTATGAAGAGGAAAAAACAATAATTTTAATTCCTATTTTGTTTTTTGGGACCAGTTGGAATTTTTGTTTAGTTCAGTTCATTGTGACCAAATGACTGGACTTTCAAAAATAACAAGTCTCAGTCCACTCCATCAGCTTCAGTGCCTGCTTTCCTTTTATCTAGCAGAACATCAGCTCTGTACTGTCTGCATACTTTGCCTGTTTTAACTCTTCACTATTGACAGACACTCATTCTTGCAGCATGAGCTGATGCTAAAATGGCAGACATGCAGTAAAATAATATAGCAGACATGCGTTTGATTTTGGCACATGAACGTATTCTTGGGCAAGCATCAGCAGCCTGATTAAATTGAGATTGACAGTCTAACCAAAGAAGCAAGGGATTAAGTAAGGTTTATTTTTTTTATTGCTGTAATCATGATACACAAAGACATCAAGCATATCAGTGCAGTGGGTGTATAAAATCTTTTGTATCAAGAATTTAGGAATAGATCTGGATTTTGTGCTATGATGGGCTAATCAAAGTTGAGAAATGTTTTTTGCATCAATCGAGGGGTGGGGAAAAACGAGTGCTTACACCCCTGTCAAACGGACATGTATAATTTGGTGATCATATCTTGAAGTATGTACGTTCATAAAAAAATTGTACATAGAGTATATTTACCGTTATAACCTGTTTACAAAATACAATAAATTGTGATGACTGTGTACTATTTTATGTCTGTCATGTCTAAATATTTAAATATGTTATGTTGTGTGTATAAAATAACTTATTAGTGACAAGTGATTCCAAATTTTAATTATTAGTGCATTCCAGTGTGCTTGAGTCTGTAAACTGACTATTTTGCATTTCTGACTTTTCTTGGACTTGTTCGTTCCAGGTTTTGTCAGAGGATGCTGCAGTTGAGCTGATGCCAGTAGTTGCGGGGGCAGTGTTCACCTTGACTGCCCACCTCAGCCAGTCAGTGCTGTCTGAGCAACAGCAAGGCGCTGGACTTGAGGGGGGTTCTTCATCAGGGTTTGCCTCCATTGCTAACTCTGCCCTTCATCTTATTCTGCGGAAGCTGCTGGACTTTATCTTGTGCACAGGTGGGTGAGGTACTTTTTGAAAGTAAGTTTTGGCTGCTGGGACAGTGTATGCATTGAAGGATAGGCCGTTTTAAGTAAGCTCGTGTTAATGTTATATTCTAGGTGGAGGTTTCCAGCGTCTGCGTGCTCACCTGTATGGCTCTCTGCTCTATTACTTGCAAATCGCCCAGAAACCTGAGGAGCCTGACACGCTGCAAACAGGTAGGCTTGTGCATACCTACTGACTGATGACAGTGGTACAGTGAAGTATTGACAGTAAATGCATGACAGAATATCAAGCATGTTTGTTTACCTTTATTTTGGCTTGTGAATTGCAGGAATGTCCATGTGGGAGCGACTGACTGCTCCTGAGGATGGCTTCTCTAAGCTTCAGAGAGAGAACTTGGCCATCATTGAGAGCTACGGCACTGCCCTGATGGAGGTGGTTTGCAGAGATGCTTGTGATGGACATGAAATAGGCAGGGTAGGAATAATCCTGCAGTCACCTTTTCACCTCTTGGGGCATTTATTTTTTCTGTTTTGCTAATTCTTTCTTGTTCTCCTATTGCTGATACCTCTTCGTTTGCACTTTAGATGCACTTTCCTTTTGGCTGTGCTTTTCTTTGGAGATTATACAAGCTCTGAATGCACATTTGAATGCCTGTGTCAGCAATGAGAACACCTTTTAAGCAGCTGAATTCATTGATGAAAACAGAAGTATACAGACCTTTTGATATATAGTGTACCATTGTTCATTTGTAAGGATTGTTGGTTATTCTTAAACCTGTGGTAGGACTTAAAACAGCATCTGCAAAATAGTTTTGTTGTTATAGTTTACTTTAGAGCGAGTCCCTATTTCTGTATCTTTGTATTCATCATACATTTACATAATTTCTTTTTGTATGTCTCAGATGTTGGCTCTGGCTGTGCTGGACCGGGTTTTGTCTATAGACAGGCAGAGCCAGTGGCTGGTCTATCTGTGTAACAGTGGCTACTTGCGAGTGCTGGTGGAGAGCCTGCGGCAGGATGATGTTGCACTGCAAACTCTGCTTATGCCCCAGCCACCCCTGCTCAAACCCTTATACATCTATGAGTCCAAGATGGTGAGATACCAAGAATGATTGATTGATTGATTGATTGATTGATTGATTTTATTAGACCATTTTTAAAATAAACAATACTGCCCACACTTAAGAATAGTTTATGTCATAATAAAACAATAGAAACAAGTATTTAACTTTCAGTTAGGGCCCTAAGATTTTTCTCTAGCGTGGTCAAGTTAAAAATGTATGTGCTATGTTTACCTTGTTTCTGAAGTATTGATGGGTGTATGTGGTGTTCGTGTGAGTACAGGCGTTGCTGACCCGTGTGGCTAAGACAGCACAGGGGGCTGTGGAGCTATTGTGTTGTGGGCTTGTGGCTCAACTGACTGAGTGCAGAGTGTTCCACATGCTGCCTGAGAACGAGTCATTCAGGTGAGAGAGGGAGAACATGAAGAACCACATGTAAACTAGTGTTCCAGAGTTTGTAATTACACAGCCTCTTAATTGTTGTTGTTGTTGTTGTTACTTTGTTGGCAATGTCTAGGGCTACAACAACTACAACTATTCCAAATATAAATTTAACAAAACAAAAAAGCAATTCAAATAAGCCTCATATTTAAGACATTTTTTCAGTTTGACCTTTCAAACCGCCTGTCGCTCCTGCCTGAAACCCAGCTGTTCATGCACTTTGTGTTGTGACTGTAGTCTTCTTGGTCAACTGCTGCTTTGAAATGGCAAAGACCATTAAAGTTTCCATCGATCCAAAAAAAATTTATTTGTGTTACTGTTATACTGTGAATTTGTTTATCACTGAAATACAATTAGCAAAACACCCCACTAATGCTGCTGGTATCAGTAATTCAGCATACAGTGCTGGGTAGTAGTCACAGGATGCACCAAACTAGCAAAAGAAAAGGAAAGCAGAGAAGCTGCTGTTCCTCTTGGAACAAGATGTAAAGTGGCAGTATGAGAATGAGAGAACTACACACGAAAGGTCTTTTTAGATGCTTATTTCAGTTATTAATTAAAAAGAAAAACAATTATGCTGCAGTTATATCCAAAAATATTGTAATGCTGTATTATCTTGTCAAATTATTTCTCAAGATTTGATCATCAGTTTTGAAATATGAAGCATTCTATTTACAGCTTTCTTTAATGATTTTAGAATAATCTACGACTCTAGTGAATCTCCTTCTTATTATTTAAATTTTAAAGTTTTCACCATGGTAGCCTCATATTAGAACATGTTTATACATGCTTCTGATAACGTATTATTATGTGTTAGTTCTGTATTATTAAACATTAATTTTAAACTGAATGGTGATGAACCACTGTTCAGTGACTTTGTTTAGAGAGCTTCTAGCAGACCTCTAGCAGACCTCTCTTTTAACTTCTTTGTTCGTCTTTCTCCCTTTGTAGAGTGTTTGGTCAGAGGGACCCTTCAGGGTTCATCCCCAGCCCTCTGGAGCGATACAGACAGATTCTGCTGCCAACACTCAGACTCCTGCAGGTCATTCTGACCTCCACCACCACGCACCACCAACAGGGGGCAGCACAGGTATGCTAGGTCTTCACACAGATTTGTGTGTGTGGACACTGACGTGCTGTGTTCATCACAAACAGTAAATGTTTCTGTGTGTAGGTGCTTCAGTGGCTGATCGTGCATTCAGACACTATTCAGTCTATCCTGCGCAGTCAGGATGTGAGTATGGGATCATTACAAGAACTTTCTCTCCTCACAGCCATCATCAGCAAGACAGCACTACCAGGTACTGACTGCAACATGCATACATCTTCATTGTTGCTACCGTTTTGTGAACAAACTGTAAAAAAGTTTTTGTTTTTGTGATGTCAGGAGCTTTGGATTTGGGGCAAGAAATCAACAGTGCAGCCGTGCTAGAATTCCAAGGACACATTGGCAGATTCCAGGTAGAGGAATACCATGGCTTTTTCATATATAAATATAAATATAAATAAATAAATATATATATAAAATAATGTCTGTTATCTCTGTGCTACACTAAGGAATCCAATCCTTTTTCATCATTCCATTTGTACTGCAATGCTGACTTTTTCTCCTCCCACCAGCGTCAGTGCCTTTCTCTGCTTGTACGTCTGGCTGGCACTGAACGTGCTCGCTACCTGAAGCAAATAGAGGAGAGTGTTGCCCCTGGTGATGCTGCAGAGAAGAGGGAGGAGATGGAGGTTGCCATGCAACAGGTATGAAGTCCTAAGTAGTGGATACCTCAGCTTTATGCCACAACAAAGAGCTTGCTTCTTTGTGTATAATGCTGGTAGCATTGTGTTGATACATTGTTGTTATTAGCAAGGCTGCATGCTACTAAAGCTGCAGTAATACCTAGTCTGAGCTAGGTATTACATTCTGTTCATCTGTTTTCAAACTGCTTTTCCCAGGACAATAACGTCACCATTGATAGGACTGTATGTGGATGTCTTTTGTCACATAATCATGAACATGCACCGGCTGCACATTTCATTGCAGTGTTTAAGATAGCAGTTGATATAAAGGCTCTAAATTAACATAGAAACCTTTATTTTATAAGTAGACTTTATTTGCTATGTTATGCTAAGCTAAATGTGCCGTGCATTGGGTTTCTGTTGATTTTAAAGGATTTAGTACTACTTGCAGCATCCCTGCCTGCTGTCAAAAGCTAGAAAATAGGAAAAAACTTTTAACTTAATTTATGCACTTGGATACACTTCACACACAAAAGATTTTAGCATTATTGCCAAGTCTCTCTATACTGCTACTTTCAATGAGCTGTTGACTGGATGAAAAATTTCCCCCAAGGAAGTGTAGCCAGCATGCATGTTTACAAACATTTCGTATTTTATAGGATATACACCATTTGTAATGTTCGAAGAACTCTCACTGATGAATCTTTTGGTCATTTCGTAGTTGTTCCCCAGTCAGTTCATTATGTAGGATGCGCCATGTAGTGAATGATAAATGAGTTGAACTATTCCAAGCACAATCAAATCTGATACCAAACTCATATGAATCTGACTTCCTGTGGACACCCCTCATATTTCTCACTGTCTCCATCATCAGATCTGTGCTAATATTATGGAGTACTGCCAGACGCTGCTCTTGCTAAGCTCAGCTGAAGCCCAGTTCACTCTCTGCCTCTTCAGCCCCTCAGCCAGTGAACCAACAGGTCAGTCCATCTCGATCTCTCTGTCTCTATCTCTGTCTCTCTCTATCTCAATCTCTCACTCAGCCAATGCGCATGCAAATTATGTAGAATGTAAATATGTTCTCTTCTACGCCTTTGTGTAACTGTAAGCTGGTCCTATGTTCTCTCTTCTCTGTGGATCAGACATGGCAGTGCCGTCAGTGTCTCGGGTACCGAGCCTGGGTTTGGTTCTGCTCCTGCTGAAGAACAGTGCAACAGAATTTTTTCGATACCATGACAGCCACAGACAGAGTCTGGGCAAGCTTCAGAGGCTGGAACAGCTCGCCCCAGAGGAGCTTAAAGAGGTACATATTAGTATTGCAACAATAGTACATTTTAATGGCCAGTTCTGATTTCTTTAGTCACATTGATTTTAATGGCTGTTTTTCTAGTATTTTGGCCAGTATTTATTTGTATTGTGCTATAAATGAGCGCATGAAACACACTAGCACATTTCCAGCTATTTTTTTTGTTAGCCAAACTTGCAATATGAATGATATTATCTGTTCAGGCCATTTTAAATCTTTCAATTTTAAATCCATTGCCAATTTAAATAACATCTCTAGTCATTTTCAGCTTTATACAACTCCTGCAAACATGACAAGAAATTCTCTCTAATTACCAGTCTTGTATTTGTACCCAAATTCCTGAATCTTCTTTCTTTGTCTTGCAAATGAAGTTGTTTGAAGACAAATCGTGTTGGAGGTCAAGAGAACTTCTGGTGACTATTGTTTTGTGTATATGTGTAGCTGTGCCAGGGCCTGGTGTCTGGATCAGGTGGAGTGGAGAAGATCCCGTCTGTGCAGAGGAGTGTGCTGGCCAAACGCCGTCTTGTTCAGCTTGTGAACAACCGTGCCAAGCTGCTGGCTCTCTGCTCCTGTATCCTTCAACACACTAATACATTCTCTACTTAGCCACCACCAGAGAGATACTTTGATTTGGCTTCACTTTCATAAGAATACCTTATTTATTTATTTATTTATTTATTTTTTTAAACCACATTAACCCTGGGTTGTTGGAATTGTATCACAGATTTGTCTTGTTTCTGAGGACAAATGCTGTTTTTCTTGACACCGTGTTGCCAAGACATCATTGAGACTTGCCTGTTTGTGATCTGGCGCCACCTAGAGTACTACCTCCTCTACTGCACTCCGAGTGATCCCAAAGACTCCTTGCTTCCAGGATACAGAGGTAAGCCTTCTCTTGTGCCTTGACAAGGTATTCTTTAACAAGAGGCCAGGTTTCCACATAAGTTCCTTGCATTGAACTTCAAAACCCTGTTCTTTGTCTGTGTAGATGCCAGTGGGGGTGGAGGCCTTGGCTTGTCCAGAGTCAGCCAACAGGATCTGGAACAGGTACAAACCACTACACAGACTCTCAAGGGTAGAGATTTAATCAGGCCTGAAATATTGATCCAAACCCAAATAAAGCCCAAGTATATTCTGCTCTCGTCCGGCCTGACCTGACACACTTCACAAACTTTTAAAATACCCAGAATAGAAAGAGCCATTGAAAATCGGGAGACCTAATGAAGTTCAGTGAAACTTCAGTGAAATTGGGCATTTTGAATGATACAATTTGCATGAATGGAAAATCCTTTTTTATTTATTTATTTTTCATTTATTTATTTTTGCCCCTTTTAGTTTTTCACATTGTGTACACACTGAAGTCAAAATAAGTCACAATATCTGAAAGGCAATAGTTTAAGATAACTCAAAGCTCAAGTTTGCATATCTGTTAGTGATGCCTGTTACAAGGACGGTCCACCTCAGAATACTAATGCTACAAATACTGAATTCAAGTGGGCCAAGAACCAGCTTGCAAACATTTGACATGGTCATTTTTGCTGGTTAGAATTTTGTTAAAGTTTTTTTTTTTTTCTTGACTATTAACTAAATAATGTTTTACCATTTAGCATTTTTAGCATTTGGGCTTAAGTATCCCTTTGTTAGCTTGTAGCAACACTGACAGCTGTTCTCATGCTTGCCTTGGACTATAATGCAAACAACAGAGATGACTGGAGTGGGCCAGATGAAAAATTTAAGACAGAAAAGCAGTAGTAAATAGGCTAATTGAGGGCCAAAATCAATTAAAGGAGAAAGCGGAGTTGTGAGAAACTATTTGAGGAAATCTTAATTAGACCTGAGCCTCATGATAATCCCTTTGGATTCACACAATTTCAAACTCCACTCAGTGGAGGATCTGTTGAGTGGTTTATGTACTGAGGGGTTGATTTTGTGTGTGTGTGTGTGTGTGTGTGTGTGTGTGTGTGTGTGTGTGTGTGTTCAGTTGCAGAACGATGTGGCGAACAGCTTCACTGAGCCCTTACAGAGGAAGCTCCTGGAGGTAGAGGGGCTCTATAGCAAAACCCACTCTCGCCACACCTTCATCCAGGCTCTGACACGGAGGATCCGCGGCCTCGTGCGCCATGCCAAAAGTTAGATGCACACTTCTGTCCATTCTACAAGACGTTTTACTGGAGTTTTCCCCACCAAGAGCTTAACATACCACTTACTGTCAGCAGTCTTTTGTTGCAGAGAAAGTAAAGCTGTTATCCAAATCTGACTTGTCTACCATGCTCCTAAATTGCTTTATTTACAAAACACTGTCATGAAATTTTCCACGTTAAAAGATTTTCTGATAATGTTTTTAGGTATTTCGTATTTTCTAATGACGTGAATAAAACAACTCTGAATTGCCAAACAAGACTTTCTAGTGTGGTTGATTTTAGTTCCAGCTCAGGCACTTGGGTAAGCAATTTCTGTCACCAGCATGCAGACTTATGTAGCATAGCACTGAACGAAATAAATCTTAAAACAAGAAAAAGGTCAGTTCAAGGAAATTTAGTACCTTAGCATTTTTCAGCAAAGAACATTGCTGCACTAAGCAAATAGGCTTAGTATAGCTCTTAGCTGTGAGACTGTGACACATTTATACATGTTTATATTAAACAAACAACAAACCCAAATACATAATCCTTTTTATTTCTCTTACAAGGTACACTTTATAGAAGACGGTAAAGTGCGTTTTAGATTTGGAGAAGGGAGGAAATTTCAGTGTAGAGCATTGGGTCTTTCTCCAGCTAACTCCAGAGTCAGCCTGTTATAACTAATGCTAGGGGAAAATCTGAACAAACGACAGGGCTACATTCAGCATTTAAAATGGCACGCCAGTGCTCTTGCGTTCTTGTCATGCCAGAAGAATCTGGCTATCAACACAACACTGGATGGTTAGACTAGAGGCGTTGTGTTCACACTAGTTCAGAGGCCAAACCTCACTGTGTACCTGTGCATTTCTATAATGGATAACCTAGCCTACATATCTGCAATACTAGGCAATACGCAACTGCTAGATCGGCCCAGGATTTGTCTCCGTTTTAAATGTGACTGTCACAGGCACGTTACCATTCGTAAAACACTGACCAGTTCTCAAACAGCGTTCAATAATGTGAAAGTGGAGAAAAAGAAATGATACAAGAACAACAAATTCACAAATGTAGACTATGATGCTGTGCTGAATACTAAAATCATAAAATGGACAGAACAACCTGATGGAGGGAGGCAAAATGGTATGAAACTCCTCTTTGTGCTACTGCTTTTCAAAATCATGCACATCTTTTATAAGTTATTCTTAAATAATAAAGTTAATTACAGTATTTCATAAAACATTTACATATGTCTCCCTGCTTCTGGGCCTATTTGTCCTTGATTGTTCTGCCCGCGCAGGAAGTCTCATTTAAGACACTCATCAGTAGCGCAACACGTCTGCACTGGCCAGCTCATTAGCACTCATCCACGAACATGAACATGGCCACCATACAGAAAAAAGGAAACATACTCTGTGCTTGTGGATGATAAACATGTACATGTGTACAAATATGTTTAAATAGCAGACTTTCATCTTAAATTGAATGCTATCCTGACAAGAGATAGGATCTGAGAAACAACACATTCACCCGATTCACCCGTTACACAGTCTCACTGACCATTCAGTGGTGTAATTTACCTAGTCCTGTAAAGAAAGGATGATTATCCAGCTCATGATAATACAATAGATAACTGTTGACTTTACTGCTGTAGTATAGGTGTCCTTAGCTTAGGAGAAAGCATTGCTTGCTTCAGGTTACATATCTGCGTATCATCTGAGTGTTTTGTTTTTTCTTCATTAATGTGCTGGGAATGAGTTTATGCTGGTTTATGCAGCACCACAGCTCCTGCTGAACCCATCTTCAGGTGCAGTGATGTTAATGAGTGTTTATTGCATGTAAAATTGAAACCAAATGTGATAAGCAGTCCCTGTGAATGAAGACCCTAGGTAAAGATTACTCTCTTCCCAGAGTGCTGATGCAGCCTGAATTCAATTTCAAACTTGCCTTCAGCATTGGGGAGAAACCTGCATTCACTTCATATATTTTTATAAAAGACACAGAGGGGGCACATCCCCTCATATATACTAAATGGACTGGCTGCTCTTAAAATGGTACAATGTGGGTATATACAACGCTTATACATTATGCTGCACTATAACAACAGGGCTGAGCATGATGTGTGGGAATGGCTGTGCATTCATCCATATGTCATTTGGCCCAGGCTGCTGGTGCCTGTCTTGGGGCACTGGTGAAGTTTCAAAGCACTTGTGTGTGCCATCGCTTTGGACCTCCATGTTCCATAGGGAAAGCCTCCTTCTTGTTGCTTAGGAACATTTTAAATCCAATGTGGAGATACACTGCCCTATCAACAGGTGGCATCCATGCTCCACAGGTAAGTGAGTGTAGAGTTTGTGTTATTTTTCTCAGGCGTCCTTTCTCAGGTTGTGCCTCTAAGCTCTCCGTTTCTGAGGCTTGATTGTGGTCGGGTAAGCAGAAGTTGCTCTTCTGGAGTCTCTCCTCTCAGATGCTCTCTGAGCTGGGTTCATGACTGCCCTCTGTCCCATGGGGTTCTACAGGTGGCAGGCATTCCGGCACCTCGCCCGTCACAGCCACCCGGATCACTTTGAGCCAGCGCTGCTTCAGCTCTTCGTTCTCTGCTGCAAAGCTGTGCACAGACTTCGACTGTGTCAGACGAAAGCTAGCTGGAGGGTCTGCTGGCCGCGTGGTGTCGTCCACAGAGTACCCCAGCAATGGGATCGTGGACTGGGCTTTAACGTCCTGGGGAGATGGGGAGTGGAGAGACATGAGGACCAGTTTCAAACTTTTGAATGGTAGACACACACACACACACACACACACATACACATACACACATACATCATTTGTGCAGAATGATGCAATAACAAGTGGAAATTTTCATTCAAATCAATGGAAATTTTGCATTTTATTGTAGGCCAACACATAAGCCTTTATAAGGGATCATGCAGACCTACATTTATACTTATATAAACACTTATTACAAAGGTGTCATTTATCATAAAGCTTGCAATGGTCAGCTTTGATGTCAAGTTAATAGCATCTATATTAAGTGACATTAATTTTTCCTGACATTAGGTTGTGACATCACACTTCATGCGGTGAAATGACGAACACTGAAGCTCAATGTATGTCACAGTGACATAATACTGATAATATGACAGGTTGCCAAGGCATTCAGACTGGTTGAACAAAAGTGAGCATTTTCTGTGGCCCTTAGGTAAAGTGTATTTAAATTTTACCATCAATAAGATTTAAGCAATGGCACATCGTCAGCCAAGTCAATGTGATACACACTTTACACTAAATAAGATCAATTATAATGTGCTGTCAATACACCCAAAAAAGTGTCACAACAATGTCAGAAAGGTCAACTTGATGAAGTTAACACAAGTTTATAATAAATCTTACAAAATGTTACAATATGTAGGTTTTTATTGGTTGTCATGATGAACTTACATAAGTGTTGTAGCTTTATGTACACAGCCCTAAAATTAAGTGTCAGTAAATTTTGACAGGTTAACTTTTTAAAGTGTCATTTATTACAGATTTTTCCTCATCCTATAAAGTTACCTCTTTGGGGATATGAGGTTCTTCTAACAGAGATGATGTACTGCACATGATTAAACAAGCCTGTCAGAAATCTCACAAAGCAAAAGTGTCATTAAACTACACTGGGACTTTCTTCATTACTGCCTTGACCATTTAATAGAGTCTTCTGAAACGAGGAAGTTCTTCCTAAGCCTTTATATCACTGAGATTTCTAGCACTAATTTGGGCCTGTATGTCAGTGATTCTGTTTACATGCACAACAACAATACTCTGATTACCTAGAAAAAAATCAGGTTAGCGATATAATTTGATTGGACTGTTTACATGCATAGCAATACCATTACTTTGCAAACAGCTTTGTTTACGTGGGATCTGAGACACAGTAAGACGTATTTCCATAAAGGACCTTTTTGATGATGCGCTGCAGTTATGTAACCAGCAATAAAAACTGGAAAGCTGTTCATATATCCATATTAATCAAGGTATTGAGCAGATATGTAGGTGTTAAAGAAATCAGAAAGGTCTTTACATATGACTATCTACAAAGTTAATGTATCAACTTTAGTCATGTTTATTCAGAGTATTTATACATGTAGGTGCACTCAACGAAAACTCAAGGTAAAAGTGTGGCTAGTAGGCCAGTAATGAGCTACGGTCTTTAAATATGCATTACATAGTCAAAATCCACGCACCTGTGGTGCTCCATACAGATATAGCACTAAAGCTTCTTTTTGAGGGATGACACACCAGACCTTCTGCCAGGGCTTATTTTTCTCACAGTACTGCAGGAAGCCATACATTATACTACTGCCAGAAAACTGAGCTGCTTCAATCTGACAAGGAAAGAGAGAAAGCTGGTTAGATACAAATAGAAAATATTTTGAGAGAGATGAAAGGCACCCTGAAAACACCTTACCCTATCACCTTCAGATAAAAGTAAACAAACTGAAACTGAAAAAGAAAGAAAACGAGAGCAAAGATGGTTTTGGTGTGTGAGTATCTGATTTCAGACCCAGGACCCTTAACACTTTAGATGAGGGGATAAAGCATTAATTTGCTGTTAATTTGTAATCTCTAATGATTCAGGATTGCATCTGATTATTCTGCTTTTGACCCCTTTTCTAAAGTGCTACTTTTGCACCTCTGTCAGTAGCACAGTCTACCAGTCCCTCAGTGTCCCCTTCAAACTGAGCTTACCCCCGACTGCTCATGCTGAACACGTGCAAGCCGCTTTCTCCGAAACTGTGTGTAGAGTTTGTGATACACAGTTCTTTCAAAAACACACATCACAAATGCATCACAGCTTCAGCTCTTTCAAGAAAAATGCTTCTTAATGATTAAATTCTCATACACATGTGGTGTGTACACCCACTGTGTTCTGTTATACCTCATGATGCTCTCACACATGATTATTCTTACGTCTGTATGTAATCTTGTGTCTTCACTCACCTCCAGAATGCCTTTCTTCTTGCCCTCTTTCTCCTCACTCTCTGTGTGGCCTGTTAGGATGGAATAACAGTCTCGACACACCTTGTTCATCTTATTCCCATCATATTCCAGAGGAGCCTTATTGTCTGAGCACTTCCAGCACACAACCTGAGGAATAAATATCCAAAAGAGTGCACTTAATCTCAGGTGTCCATTCTGCACTTATTACGGCTTCCATTTTTTTCAGGAAACTTGCTTTCAGTTCAGTTCAATCTGCAGGTATTTTTCCACACCTTCAAAGTTCAGTCTGAGAAGTTGGTTGCTATTTCTACTTTTCACAATCCAAATAATCCCATTTACAAATTCAGGCCACAAACCCTTACTTCACAGCTCAAATTTCCAGTTTCACAGTTCTAGTGCAAATGTTCCTCTTTTTGTCAATTTCCTTTTCTCAGCAACGACTTCTTGATAGTTACATCCTTTCAGACTCGTAGTGTTGTCTTTTCACAGTGGAAGGGTGGACAGAAACACTGAAGTAAGAGTGGAGCTTGATGTTCTCCTCTTTCTCAAAGATGAAAGCTTTAAGTACTGTTTATGTCACAGTTAAGGTGGTCTACCAGGTCTTGCAGGGTTGTTACAAATTCTATTTTCTCTATATTTGTTAATTATATTTTGAATCCCAGTTTTGGAAACTCCTTTTTTTCCCTTTGGCTTTCCCCTTCCTATAGTAGGTGCACTGTCTTGTATGTGATCCTCTCAGAAATATCTCCATTTTTGATGCACTTAAGAAAGAAAATTTCAAGGCAGCTAAGGTGTGTTTGGGTAGTTGCTTGTGTGAAGCTACTCTTAGTAAATGTTATCTCTGGGAACAGCTCTCTGAAAGACACAGCAGTAACTTGTTTTTAAACTTGGTTTTAAGACTGGAAGGATGGAAGAGTTAGTTGTATCAGAGGCTTTTGTGTAAACCTCTGTTAAAAAGACGTTTTTTTTTCCTGATGCTGAAAAGTTGGAAATTAAATAAATGAAAGGCGGTCTCTGACTTTTCCACAGTACTGTATGTTATTTTATATGAATTCTTTCTCACGCCTAGTTCACTGAATCAAGCAAAGAAATTTAAGCAATTTTTTACATCAAAAACAGAAATATTCAGTTGTGCAGACTCATGAAAACTTCTGAATACAGATTGTAAACTGAACACACAGTACTGTGCAAAAATCTTAGGCACCCAAGACCCAAGACCCATTTTATATATATATATTTAACCCATCCGTGAAGTGAAAGACCACATACACACTAGTGAGCGCACACACACAGTAAGCAACCCTATCCATGGCGCCTGGGAAGCAATTGGGGTTAGGTGTCTTGCTCAAGGACACCTCAGTCATGGACTGTTGGCGCTGGGGATAGAACCGGCAACCTTCTGGCCAGTTCCCTAACCTCCAGCCCACGACTGCCCCAGTAGTGTGTGTGTGTGTGTGTGTGTGTGTGTATATAAAAATATAATATAATATAATATAATATAATATAATATGTGATTTTCTGGATGTCAGTGTGTTTGTTTAACCATTTTCAAACCTCTCCTCAAGGAAGCCCAGTATTACAGTATTATATGTAGTTAAAAAGCAATTCCTGGTTTGACCAATCAGTGCTTCAGTAAATTGTGCTCATGATGTAATTGATGATATTAACAAGTCTCTGTGATGGCTGTGAAGGTGTCAAGGAATAATATGAACCCAAGAAATTCTTGTTACTTTTTGTTGTTTTTATGGTTATTTGAATTATGAATATGACTTTATTCTAATGTATATTGTGATAAACTCACTGCTGAGGTAAATTGTTTTAAAAATTGCTTAGATGCCTAAAACCTTCCCACAGTACTGTAAATGTAACTGATTACATAACTATGTAAGCCATGTGTGTTTGTTATACTGTGTTATTACTTTTAAATAATATAGCAAAATGGCAATAAAGATTTTAGACTTCTGAGAGTTAATCCTTCATTAATGTACTGAATGATGCATAAAATTAATAAACAAAAGCTGTGTCAGCATGTCACTTACATAACCACAGGCTCGACAGTGATGTCTCCTGCGAGTGAGAGCATTGAAGGGTTCTCTGCACTTCATACACATCGTCACCTCGTTGTCTCGAATCCAGCGAGGGGCACGCTTCCCCAGCTCTGATATCTGAGAGCAAAACACAAACACAACATCTCTAAAATCAATCATCAAAGAGTTCAAGCTAAATATGACTAAACTCAGCTAATGTATGAAGAAGTAATCGAGTTTTCTACTGATCTCCCGACAAAATGATACTCACCGACACTTCCTCCACTTCTTTAGATGCTGTTTTAAACGTCTCATTCTTTTGGTGAAAGATCTCTATTGTTTCCTGGAATGCCTGAAAAGCACAGAATGCTGCTCTCAGAGAGGGCTTTTACATAATGATACTGAGACAGGATATAGAAGTGAGTTAATTATTTACCTTTATCCAGTCCTCTTTATCTTGCTCAGAGCTGGAGAGAACATAAGCAAGAGAACAGGTGATTTTCAAACAGTGGCTTGTTTGAAAAAGGGGAATGACATGAGAAAAGCCACAATGAGACTCACCTGGCCTGCAGCTCGAGAGTACGCTCCTTGCCCGACACCTGGAAAGTATGGGGGTAATCCTCGTTGTATGTCTCTGTCACTTTCATCCCATCAATTCCAATTCGCGTACGTACTGTGAACTTCTGCCCCACCAGGCTGAACTTGGGAACGCAGTACAGCAGCATGTTGTTGAACTGGAGACAGGTTTAAGAGATTAACCCACATGTAAGAGATTCACTTAAATCTCAGAAATGAATAAGCTGCTTTGTGATGACTTATTTGATATGAAGTGTTATATCAATGCTGCCATGCTACTCTGAATATAGCACGATGTAAATAAATTAATTTTGAAATTGAACAAGAGCCCAAATCCTGAATTTTTTTGTAATTTATTTTTCCGCTTAGGGAAACTTATTACATTTGTGTGATTTTATGTACCAGAAATGATGACAATTAATTTTTACATGACCATTTTCCAATCTCTCTTTATCCCATATAATTAAAAGGGCTGGTTGTGTTGCTGTGCCTCTAAGACTTATATAAGATGAATTCTCCTTACAACATCAATATGAAGGGGTGGGGCTTGACTGCTGTTGACTGAATAGGTGAAAACATGTAAATTATTAATTCTCGTGTCATCACAGAGACAGTGAATTCAAAAAGGACTGTTTTTGCAGCACGGTTTCCATATATGAACTGTATGGACAGGAGAGTGAATCGTTTATTTACATATTACTTCAAACTCTCTCATTAACCCTTAAAATCCCAAGCTTATTACACACTAAGGCTTACACTATTCAGTAACTATAGGGACTTCAAATGCAGACTGGCTGAGCTATTCTTATGTTGTAGAAGAGCATAATACAATTTTTGGCCTGGCAATGGGCCCTGACTTCTTAAGAGGTTTAAAAATTAAAGCAAGGGAAATTTGGTTTACCATTATATGAGTTGCAGTTTTTCAGCAAAAAAACAAAACCCAAAAAAAAAAAAAAAAAATCAGCCCAAATGCTGGCATAGAAACCAACACAGAGCCATATGAGCTCACCAGAAAGAGATATCTGTCCATGGCTGAGGTGTTCCTGGCTGCCAGTTTGAGAATGTGGCCCTCCTTAATAAATTCATTAGAGGCATTCACTATATCCTCCTCCTCCCCCAGCATCTCATAGATCTCCAGTAATTTCTTCAAGTTCTCCTGAAAGAAATGACCTGAAGCATTGAGTGGCTGTAACATTAATTTATAGCTTGATCTGTAAAGCTGCAATAGACTGCACTCTCTTTTGATTTGACTATATTGAACTAGCAGAGAGTGAGGGAGAAAATAACTATACTTACGGATTTGCGAATGGCAGTGTTGGAATGAGTGGCTGCCATGGCAATAATTTCCAAGGACTCTTTTAAAAAAAAGTAGACGTCATATATCTGCTGACATTTTTATTTTCTGAAGGTAAACATATTTTATTGCACTCTGAGGAGGACTCACTTTCAGCATCCCTGTGGTCCACGTGGTCCTGAGGGAGCTTCTTCAGATAGTCTTTGAGGAGCATCTCATATCTAGGCACTCTCTGCACAGGCTCCAACATATGGTGCTGCAGAGTTAGACTACCACAGACCTCCTGCTTCTGAACTCAGGACACAACAGAACACCGTGAAGACCTGATCAGCATTTGATACCAACAGCATTCTAGTTTTAGTCATTTTTACCAGTGAAGTCTGGCACAAAACATTCAGACCCCTAATTAAATAAATGCTGATAATTAAGCGGCTCAGCCAACAGATGTTTGAGTTAGATGTTTGCTTCTTTAGTTTTGTGCTGGAGCTGTGAAGCTAATGTAGCTAACACCACGTAACACCAATCAAATTAAGTCGAGATGTTTTTTATAAGCAAGCCTATTTGAGATTACTCAAACAACTCAACATGGTTTGAGGCAAGTGTATGATGACTTAGGCAGCCGGCATGGCACCAAACATGTCTTGACTGACTGATTATTAAGAAACTCACACTAACAATATTACAATAACAATATTCACCTGGATGTCCTGAATGAGGGCTTTGAATTGAGGTGAGCGGTCTGTCCACTGTTTCAGCAGCTCCATGGCTTTATCAAAGTTCCTCACATACTCAGCATACATCTTCAGAAAGGGGGTAAGCTTCTGCAGGATGTCACCAATGCGAGGTGTCGACTCCCTGAGATGGTCAGTACAAGAAACCACAATAAAAAAGCTCACTGTAAGCACAGATTAACATTAATTTGTTCATCATGTCCGGCTTTAGCTGTATCTACAGTGAACCAACATGTTCTAGTGTGCTGAGAAGAAACTGCTCCTCAGTAAAAGATGTTGAGCAAAGCTGGATTTCTCACCATTCTCCCATGCGTTTCTCCAGGTCTGGGAGGAGGAACTGGCTGTGGAAGGCATTGATAGAGGAGATATTCGAGAAGATGTTCTTCACCACATCCACAGGGAATGTGCCTTTCCCTGCCTCCTCCATCAGCTTGGCACAGAACACCTGCACAACATGGCCAAGAGGAGGGCATGTGTGTACATGCATGATATATACGGACCTCACAAGATATTTTTAGCAATTTTCCACATTTTTAGGCTGCCTGAAGCCCATTTGTATCGTCCTCATCAACTATTAGGTAATGATACTAAAATGGTATGGCTCTTTAACTCATAAGTTATAATTTGGAAAAAATGCACACACACTAAAGGCACCAACATCAGCACTTACCTGGTCTAACAAGTTGAGTCGAGCCACATAGGCCTTTTCTGTCTGCAGGAGCTCATTAGCAATCTTATACAGCTTCTGCTCATTGGTCTCCTAAACAGTGAAAAAATAACCATCAGAATCTATAGCCATAAGACGGTTGCTGTTCTCAAAAGACTGTCTCTGTGCAGGTGGACTCACAGAGATAAAACTGACCATATTGTGAGGGTAAATATGGTTCCAGTGGACCACAAACTCATGCAGGCGAGTCGTGTTGGCGCAGGTGGCCTGAAGGTCACATCTAATTCTTATGGGGAGAATTCAGTCAAAATAATGAGATTAAATTTCACAGTGAGAGTGTCTCTGAAAGCTGACCTTGAAGGAACTGCACCTGTCAATCAAATAGATGACCCCCCATTCCTCTCTCCTGGTCCCCATAAACAGTCTTGACTGCTCATGTGTGGCTCATGCACTGCATCATAGAGAAGATACTTGGCTGCATCCAGGCAGTACAGATCGAAGAGGTGAACCCATCTGGAGGCCCAGCTTAATCACAATCCACCATGAGTGCAAGTCATACAGGTTTCCTTCTCAGTTTATTGAGCTCCTATTCCACATAGCAGCCCAAGTGCTGAATTTTGAAGTTGCTCAAAATCAGTGCTTCCCAACTCCTACCCTGGAGGCCTTCCTTCACCACACAGCTCTGTCTCTACTGCACCTGAGTCATGTTAGGATTTGTAATTAGCTACAAATTAGGCTGACTGACAAACCTTGCATTAAATTCTAAACTGTTTCTGGATCATTCATTTGCCATTCATTCTCCTTACCTATGTTCTTTTATGAACACAATTAGAAGTCCAGCAGAGCCTTTCTAACGGTTGTTCTGATCACAACATTAACCACTGTCTTATTTAAGTGATCCTTAATATAATAACCAAGCCCCTCTTTTAACTTCACATGATATTGTACTCTAAACTTTGTGTTTTTCATGTACATTTACTATATTTATTTATTTATTTCAAAGCAAGTTAGTACCATAAACAACTGAGCTACAGAAATTTGTAAAGAACACATGAAGTAATCTTTAAAAATAAAGGAAGTTCCCACACAAATGTCTAGAAACATGCCTTTTTGGTTGTTTTTAGCCATTTCCCTCCATTCACATGCATTCATTAAGGGCTTGCTTACAGGTCTCCCTTTAGAATTTTGTGCTCAAGTCTTTGGTAGAATAGAAGAAATAGAAGGTGGCCAAGCTCCCTGTGAATTGGCTCTGGACTGCTGTAAAAAGTCCTATACAAGTTAAATTGAACTGAACTGATTTTCAATGATAGCTGACAATCAAGCCCTTAACTGAACAAGGTGCATCACATCAGTAAAACACGACACTGTACAGAACATGGAAGCTGTAAACATTGCTGTAGCTGAGTTTCACAATTCCACACATCTCTACTGAGTAAGGTGTGCTGCTGTGAATTGCATGTATATGTTGGTTAGCAACTGGAGTAGTTATCCAGAAGCTTTTTACATCCCCCCATACACCCCTAAGACAAATGAACACACACACCCACATTCACAGAGCCATTGTGCCAATAGAGGCCTGCAGAGGGAACTTCCTGCTGTAGAAAGACGAAGCACAGCGCTTCTCTGAGTGTCAGCACTTTAAGCAGTCAAATCTCAAGCCAACTGCACAGGCAAACAGCATGACCTCTGACCTCTTTTCTCATATCCCTACATACAGAAGAGCACACAAACTCGGCACATCTTCCAAAATGGTGCGTCCAGCTTTTGTCACAAGAATGATTTATTGTCGATTAACTGGCATGAAGAGGTCTGAGCAGACAGGAAATAAGAGGGTGGGAGAGAGGAAATGAGTAAAGACAATAAAGGAGGGACCAGTGTTGATAGAGAAATAGACAGATAAGTATATATAGAGGAAGAAAGAGTGAGGAATGAAGGGCAAAAGGGAGAGAAAGAGAGAGAGAGAGAAAAACAGAAGGAGGGACAGATCTGATATTTGGGTTCTTTGACTATAATGTACAGTTCAAGTGTATTACTATAAGATCTGCACTGGTTCACTAGTATTGCATTTCACTACCCTCAGATCACATTTCATAGGCTTGGGCAAAAAACAAAATGAAGCCATTTTTAGAAATCAGGACTTTGATGTAATTTACAATGAAATGATTATGCTATTCTATTGCTCAATCCAATATTAACCAGCTAATCCTAGAACAACTGCCACTTCAGGACACAAATGGTGCACCTTTTAGTTGCTAAACAGGGACAGAGAAGAGGTCCAGCCAGAACAGCACAAACCAACAGGACTGTTAGAGGCGGTAGTGCATGTAGATGAGGGAAATAAAAATAATTACTGAGCTACTTCGTATTCATGTGACAAGATATGCCATGATATTCATTTTTCAGACATCTGATGAGTTAGAACTGAGATAAAATACCCTGTAGTGCTACATTTAAAAAATACTGTAGAAAGAGTAAATACAATTTTGAATAAAACTAAACCCAGTTCAGGATAAACTTTGGTCTTTTTTTTTAACGAAACAGGCAGCTGGTCAGTGTTCACATACTGATGATGCTCAGAAAAAGCCTATTGTACCATGACATAATTACAATAACGATACATACTGTCACATAGTCCAGCCCTAAGCACATGAGCTAAGCATAATATATTGCTGATAACCTCGTATCTCCAAAATGATATCTTTACAGAAGAAGGACCTACTTTATTTTAATGTAAGAAAAGCTGCTTGTGCTCCTGCTTTGGCTCTGCTAATAATGCAACAGTCCACCTTCCCCTAGTGATGAAAAAATCTATCAATTAATGAACTTCTCAGCAAGAGCACATCAAACATTCAGATGACCTCCACACAACACTTAGTCCTGCTGCTTGGCCAAATCACAGCTTGCAGAACTTCAAAATCATTTTGATGCCTTAACACATTATGAATGACTTCGCACAATTGCAAATGTCCTTAACACATATCGTACTGTTTGAGCATACATTAAAAATGGCGTTAGGGAGATGAGGTCATTTTCACTGAAATAGGAAGGGTGCTATATATTTATGTAATCTCACTGCAATGCTCTGCTGCCCTTTGCATTACTCCCAGAGAGGAAAAGCAGCTCTTCTTACAGAGTAGATGACTGAGGGTTTCTGACTGAGGCTCTAGAGTTAATACTGGCTTGGCAATTGGATGTACAGCAGAGCACATTGCTCCAGTGGGCAGGAGGTGTCAAATAACTGTGTCCCTTCTCTGCAACTCAACCGGCTTAAATTATTTTTATACACCATATACACCAGAGAATCCAGCAAACATATCAACCTAGCATATCATATCAAGCCTTGAGGCAATACTTACACAAACGCAAACATAAGCTTTAGTAAAATATGAAAGAATTAGGAGCATTTGACTGAATAAATACAGTTCTGCTTTAGCAATCTGACTGGCTGAGTGATCTGAACATGCTGCTTAGCAACCCTATCCTACTGTTTAAAAAGAAAGTATTAGACACATGAAGACATTTTCATGATGTTACATTGTGTAGTTTTTCAAAGGTTTAATTAGTTGGTTAATTAGTAATGTGTATAAAAACACCAACAGTATCGCATTTAAAGATTTTTATTTAAACTTTAACACACTGCACTGCGCTAAACAGGCCTAATTATGCTCTGGCTGCAGTTGCTATTTAGGTAATGACAGTATTCACAAAATCCTCAGAAAAGCCCAAATTGTGATCTTTTCACAACAAAGATAAATACTGTCATATTGCCCACCTCTATAGGCCATTCAAGGTCATAAGTTACATCACCTTCACACTAGTAGTATCACTGTTATGCACAGCCTTGAGTGACTATTGCTTTAATGCCCTTTGATGACCCACATATTATTGCTGACACAAAGACATCAGATGCACACCTACCTTGTGCTCCATACTCTTATCTTCCTTACTGGCCTCATTCTCACTCCCGGCCTCGTTCGCGCTCTCTTCTCTCTGACCTGTCTCAATCAGACTGTGAGACAGATCTATGTCCCCGTCCACGATCTGCTCCCCAACATCTCCGTTCAGCAGTGGCTGCCCGTCTGTGCACTGTACGCTTTCTCCACTCTCTCTGTCCATCTGGGCTAACACCCCGTTGGTGGAGTGGCCGTCAGCATGGTCAGGGCTGACTGTGCTGGAGTCTGGCAGCTGCTCTTTAGGCTCCGGTTGTTTCTGACCACTGTTGTGCACCGGGCTGCTCTTAGGAGTTCTGACAGGCTGCTTTAGAGGAGAACCCTCCCTCCTGCTGTCTGTGTGACTGAGAGAGAGAGAGAGAGAGAGAGAGAGAGAGAGAGAGAGAGAGAGAGAGAGAGAGAGAGAGAGAGAGAGAGAGAGAGAGAGAGAGAGGGGAGAAACAGAAAGAAGAAAGAAAAATAGACAGAAAGAGAAAAAGAGCAAGAGATAGAAAGAGAAGAGAAGAGAGAAAAAGAGAAATGAGGGACAGAGCAAGACAGACAGAAAGAGAAGAGAGAGAGAAAAGCAAATCAGACAAGAGATAGGTCAGTTTCAGTAGCTCCTGTCCTGCTAACCGCCTGGAGAATGAAAAAGCTAGCGCGCGCGCGAGAGAGAGAGAGAGAGAGAGAGAGAGAGCTAGCGAGAGCATGTGAGAAAATGTGAGTGTGTCAGGGTTAAAAATACACCACTGTAGAAGCACAAACTTCCTCTATCATGTGGGGCAGCACAGTGTATATCTGAGTGTGTGTTACTGCGCATGCGTGTGTGAGTGTGTTAACGGAGGACGTGGGAGCGTTCAGGTCGGGTGGGGGGGGGGGTGGGGGGGGGCTGGAGGAAAAGAAGGGAGGAGGAGGATGGGAGGAACGCAGAGGGGAAGAGAGGAGAGGTAGGAGAGGCACGGCTGCACCATGTCCCCAGAGATACCCTGCTGGCCTACTTCAGGCTACACACACACACACACACACACACACACACACACACACACACACACACACACACACACACACACACACAGTAAGGCATCTCTCTCATTTACTGTCTAATGCTCAAAAGTGGCCCCTAGAAAGACAAGTACCTAAAAAAGCACAAGTTAGCTTTAAAAATTTAATGCTATGTTTTCCCAAAGAGCTTAAATCTGGGATGTCCAGTACATTTTGGTAATCTCTATGGACAAAAAAATGATGATTTCTTATGATTATGATGAATCATTTCTTCTCTATTACTTGGTTAAGCATCCAATTGTCTTAAAGGGCACATATCACATAAAACAATAGAACTTTTTTTTAATATTTGATGTCTGATGTCATGTTAACACTGTTTAATTTTTTAATACACACCATTCACTCTCCAGTGTGCTGATGTGTGGAGTGAATGGTGTACTTTAAAAATTACACTGTCCATATATGGAGCCTCAAAACCAGTCCGTTTTGAATGTATTGTTTTTGTGATGTCAAAACCACCACATTTACATATATATAGTTAGTGAACTCATTACAGTTTAGCCCCTCCCACTCACGCTGAAGTTATAAGGAGTATTTCAGCCTAGCCTGCTTTTTGAATAAAGCACCGGGGAATCAGAACAGAGCTTCTTTACATATACCAGTCTTTAAGGCACAGTAACAAAAACAGCCTCAATAACGCTAAGGTACAAACAGACAGTGAGAAATGGTCATGTAAAAATGAATTAAGACTGTTTTTGCTACATAAAATTACACCAGTGCCATAAATGGAACTAAATGAATACAATTAAATACAGGAGAATGCTGCACATGGGTCCTTTAATGACACTCTTCTGCTAGTTATGTGCTTCATCTCCAAGCGTGACACAATACTGACACTCCCACATTCCAGTATGACAGCTGCAGAGTGTCTGTAAAAGACTGATTCAACAGATAGATGGAAAATTGGGACCTCAATGTAATTCTCAATACAGCAGGTGGAATGTGCACCCAGTTAATGGAAGAGTGCGCTAAAATGGACAGGAACTCAAGCGACTCATATAATCATTACCTGACAGGACTGACTGTTATTAAGGCAAAGGGACAAGTAACAAAGTATTAGAAAACAAATGATGCATGAAACTAATTTTTAAAGTGAGCAACTTTAACACATTCACTAAACAGGACAATTAACAGATTCATTGAAAAAAGTGAGTACCAGAGCTGAATATCCCTGACTTAGACCAACAGAGCAGACAGGAGAGCACAGTGTAAGAAGAGATGATACTACTACTACTACTACTACTACTACTACTACTACTACTACTACTACTACTACTACTACTACTACTACTACTACTACTACTACTACTACTACTACTACTAATAATAATAATAATAATTTTATTTATATAGCACTTTTCATGTCGGTGGCAGCTCAAAGTGCTTTACAGACAGGTAATAAAACATAGTTACAGAAGAGATCATTAGTATTTAATTAGAATCAAGAAAATGAAGAAAATTACATTACAAGACAAAAATAAACACGAAGAGACATTCAGTTTTACTTAAATGCTAGTTTAAAGAGAAGTTTTTAGGTGCTTCGTAAAAGTGAGTACTGAGCTTGACCGTCTAATAAAAGGTGGAATTTAATTCCACAGTTTAGATGCACAATAACTGAAAGAGGCCTCTCCATGTTTTCTGTATTTTACAGAGGGTGTCTGTAGAAGGCCACTATCAGCAGATCTTAAATACGTGCTGGAACATAAACAGACAGACACTCTGTGATGTAAGCAGGTGCTAGGTTGTTTTGAGCTTTAAAAAATAATAGCAGAACCTTGAAATCTATCCTGAATGATACAGGCAACCAGTGTAGTTCTTTTAAAAAGGGGGTGATGTGACCTCAAATCTAAACCGTATTGCACTGTATTCAGTTCAAGAGACAAAAAAGTAGTGCCAGTGCACTAAATAAAGCAGCACAGATTCTTTTAAACGTACATGCATGCTTGTTTTCCTACAGTGTCAGGACAACATAATAGCATGTGGTCATACACGTCCTACATGCTATACAGAGGCCTTGAATCCATATTCTGGATAAGTGTGTATTACTGGGTATGACACTAGATGGTCAGTCAGTAACACCAACGATTCAATTAAAACTACCAGTAAATACAAACCAAAGGATTGGAAACTAGATTCATGGTCCAAATTTGAAGACCTTGGCTATACCTGTTGGTCACATTATTAGGTACTTTGTATTTACACAAATTTTATCGAGTACATGCACCAAATAGGAGTACTTTGTGGTTATACAATTATAGACCGTAGTCCATCTGTTTCTCTATAATTTGTTAGCCCCTTTTCACACAGTTCATCAAAGGTCAGGACTCCCAAAGGATCATATACCGACATGTTAGTGACATGTTATTGTATGTGTTGCAGAGAGCGAATCAGACACAGCAGTGTTAGTGGAGTTTACAAACAAATTAGTCTTACTGCTGGACTTCTGCCTTCTGCCCAGTGACAGCTGGGATAGGCTGACATAAGTGACTGCCGTGTTGAGCAGTGACCGGCCTCCTCCTTTATAACATTTCTGGAATAGGCCACCACCAAAAATATCCAGCCAAGAGCGTACTGTGGGCAGCATCCTATAACCACTGATGAAGGACTAGATGCCAACACAAACTGTGCAACTAAGGTGAGCTACAGTCTCTGACTTTGCATCTACGAGGTGGACCAGCAAGGTAGGTGTGTATAACAGAGTGGACAGTATCTCCAGTGCAACACTCATAAACTGACCTACCATGTGTCAGTGTCACTGCTGTGCTTAGAATGATCCACCATCCCAACAATGTTTGGTCAGTTGTTGTCCTGACCATTGAGGAACAGGTTGAAAAGAGGCTAACAAATTATTCAAAGAAACAGATGGACTACAGCCTGTAACTGTAGAACTACAAGTGTACCTTTATGGCAAGCGGATGCTGAATGTATATGCATGTGCGATTACAGATTCTCTGAATCTTTTCATGATATTCTGGACTATTGATGATGAAATTCCTTACAATAGCACATTGAGAAACGTTGTTCTTAAACTCACGCAGTTGTTCACAAAGTGGTGAACCTCGCCCCATCCTTGCTTGTGAACAACTGAGCCTTTCAGGGATGCTCCCTTTATACCCAATCATGACACTCACCTGTTTCCAATTAACCTGTTCACCTGTGGAATGTTCCAAACAGGTGTTTTTTGAGCATTCCTCAACTTTCCCAGTCTTTTGTTGCCCCTGTCCCAACTTCTTTGGAACGTGTTGCAGGCATCAAATTAAAAATGAGTGAATGTTTGCAAAAAAAGTTTATCCGTTTGAACGTTAAATATCTTGTCTTTGTAGTGTATTCAATTGAATATAGGTTGAAAAGGATTTGCAAATCATCGTATTCTGTTTTTATTTATGTTTTACACAACGTCCCAGCTTCATTGGAATTGGCATTGTAGTTAATCCTGGCATTGTAAGCTACCCCTGTTTTTCTTTGTTTCTTTTTGTCCTGAAAATGTATGAAAACTCATGCACATACACATATACACATCCTGCAGCTGCTTCCCAGTCTGTGGCCCACCTGCACCACACATCCCACAGACAGCCCTTTCCTGTAAAACACACTCAGTACAGGGTGAGCTGCTAGAACAGGGGGTGGTACAGTGCAGTACAGTACAGGAGCACTCTATAGACTTCCTACAGACGTTACATTTATAGGTACTGCCCTTTATGATGAAAGAACCCTCACCCGACTCATCTCCTTAGTGAAACAGCATGAATCACCCCTTTTATTAGTGACTAATATTCCACAACCCTCAAAAACTAAAGTATGAGAGTCATAACAAGCAGTAATGTCCAGATTTTGAACTGGACATATGATAACATATGCTTTAATTGGGGGAAAAAACAATGTCACACTGAAGAGAGTTTTTTGCAAATAGTGCTGCACTCTAATAAGATTCTCAATGCAGAAATAATGTAAATCTTCTACATTTCTAGCGTCCACTTTGTTGACACTTGAATCCTCCCCCACCCAAACGATTCTGCTCTTGGTTTTGGTCACAGCTCTTAAACGCTGTTAAGCTACATTCTTAAGAACACCCCAGTAGCTAACTGCTCTCTGCTGCTAGACCTGTACGACATGCTTTCAGCTTCTGTCACAAAGCCCTCCACAGGAACTCTTGAGGCTAGTGACACAATAAAGAGCTCGACTCCTACACAAACTAAAGTCATCAGACCTGCAAGACAAACAGGATGTGCGCATGTGTGTGTATTTATAGTGTAGATATCAGGTCCTATAGCTTTTTGAGAGTTTCAGATGATTCCAAAAGACCTTGTTCCATCAGCCCTGACAGCATGAAGTTGAGAAGAGAGTCAGTTTGGAAGGTAACCAAAAAAAAAATAAAAATGAAAAAGATGAAAATGTAAAAATGGGAACAAAGAGTAAGTAGCTCTGAATCAGCATCGCAACTTTTAACCACATTATTAGCATTCTAGCACAGTTAGTCTTTTCTGATTGTGCCAAAGATATACGCACTGCATTCACTTTCAGAATACGATAAGACTTCTTCAAGAGCTTGCCTAATAACTATGTCTCATACACTTAAGATTAAAGCTTGTATACATGTAAATAAAGCCTGGGCACACTATTAAACATAGCATTACCCATAAGCTAAGCATTAATAATCTGCCTCTGACCTAAAACTACATTTAAACTCTGTGTACGTGCAACAGCTTTGTCACAAGAGCTGACAGTATGACAGCTAGCTTGCAGCAAGAAAGAAAATTCTTATCACAGGAGGTGAAATGAGGCTCATGAAACACAGAAAGAACACAGGATGAAGAAAATAGCATCTCGGAAAAAGGCCTCCAAGCTGAAATTCCACCAGCAGAGCGCAGAAGAACCTTGACTAGACTGTCAGAGACAGTGAGGCAGAACATAAAACGTAAGGCTGTGATACAGTCCTACCTGTGTTTAGGTTTCATCATCTAAAGCTTAATACTGAGTTTCAAGCTCATCTTCTACAAACACTGTAGCTGTTCTACCCATTTGAAACCTCTTGCCTTCTCAATCTTTCTCTTGAGAAACATTTGGTTGCAAGTGGGAGTCACCCAACTTCTCCTTCTTGATAAACCCTTCCTGTATAATCATGAAATACAAGCTAATGTTTTTTTTCCAACCCCTACTTCATTACACCACTTAACTTCAACATTTAGGAACTCTTGCGATAAGGTGATATTGACAAGCTGGTGATCTTGACCTTTCAAAAATGTGCTTGTGACTGAATGGAAATGATGATCAGTGTAAAGCGCTGAAGGATGATAAAAGCAGCTTATGTAACCCCCTCCACCCTTGCTACCATTTACATTAGAGTGGAAATGACATATTAAATGCAGTGACCAGAGCTGGACTATAAACTGACTGCAGTCAAACCACTCTCAGGTGTCATATACAACCACACAATGCTATTCATGACACAGACTAAAATGGTGATAACCAAACCATCTTTCATACAATAAAGACCTTTACACTGCCTTCTTGCCTTCTTATGAAATTTGAAAAGTCAATACACCTGAAAATGCATTGTAAACAAAAAAACAAATATTTCTTAACACTTTATGCACATTTTTAACGTCTAATCATCGTGTTCTGTAACTCTGGTTACAAAACAATACAAAAAAATGTGGCCCACAAACGGTTTAAAGACCTGGAGGTTTGAGTAATGGTATCAACAAGGGGATCTGGTATTAATCCAAAGCTAGTCGTGTCACAAATATTCATGTGTGATACTCTTATTCTCAAATTAAATGTCTTTAATGCGTCGAATTATTTTAAAATGACAAAGACACTGTGCAGATTTGTATTAAAAACATTTTGAATTGCTATTCAATTCAGCTTATGATGATTAGGGGAAACACGTCCTACGGCAATGACACAATAGTCACTGTAGCAAGATTCTTTGGTTTAAAGACTAGAAAAAAAAAACATGTGATGATGCATCTCGAAGGTAGTGCCAGATAGCGAACATTACTCCTCAGAACCTGTATTAGCCTGTACATCATGGGTACGCTAGCAGACAGGATTTCCAAATCGCAATTTCTACATTGCTGGCTGAATTACATACATGCTAGTTATTACAGTGAGAGAGCATCTCACACTGAGATGAATGAGCATACAAAAAAACAAATTAGACAACTCTGTCAAACCAAAGAGGCTGACTGATGCAAGGCTGTCCTACAGAATATTGCATAACATAACAATTGACTAGTTTTGGGTTGGGAAGTGACTTTAAGAAGAGTCAACATGTTGAATGATGCAAAAAATACAAGCATGTGGTGCGTGTGAATGAAAGATTTAAAGGTGGACCATATGTAGCTGTGAGCAAACATCAGGCAGATGGCAGAGATGCCATAAGAACTTGATACATAATTCCTAATTATGTTTTAAGAAAACTGGTTGTGCATGCATACCTGTTCTCCTCAAAGCGGCTGATGAGGTCTGACACCCGGCCCTTCCCCCCTCCCCCTTCTCCTCCCTCCTCCATCCTGGAGCTGAAGGGCGGGGCTCTGCCCAGCGGCTTGCAGAGCTCTGTCACCGGAGTCTGGAGGTGCACTGGTTTTGGAGGCACTGCAGGTCAGGCCAACAGAAAAACAACTCATAGTTCTGCTGAACAAAACAATTTTTGCATTACTTAGTAATACTAATATCGCATAAGGCTGAATGTAAATAATTTAAATAAGCCCAGTACCATTTTTTTCTAAGTTCTAGATTAGTGTTTCCGTGGGTATTTTGAAAAATCTTTCATCAATATCACCTTTCTCAGTGTATTTTTAATATATTTCAAGGTATATCGCAATCACAGTGTGCAACCCTATGTTCTTGGTCCATATTGTGCAGCCCTATCGACATATAGACAATATATGAATATCATTCATACCACAGTTCATTAACACCAGTAAAGTGCATAAAGGAGGGCAAAAGTACCTCTTATGTTAATCTCTTATGTTAACACCAGCGACCCTTCATATATTTTTTGAGTTTTCTATGTCACCTTGATAATGCTACTATAGTGGTAAATTTGAAAAATGAAATGAAAAATTTGCCACGAAAAAATTGAAATGTGAAAAAATTTCATTTCTTAAATCTAAGTTAAAACAATGCCTTGGGCATCAGGCAGTGTATTTGTGACCATTTCAATGTATTCTGTGAGGTAGCTTTTAGAGGCATTATACACTTCGGACATCTAGTTCCTTTCACCACCACTGTGGACAACTCATCAAGTTTCTCTAGAAAGGAGCATTTCACATCAAACCACTGTGAATGACTTTGTTTACATCATAGATATTTTTCAGAATTTCTTCATAATTTGGTTGAATTACTCATTAAGAGGAAGAAAAACCTAGACCAAGATTAATTCACTGAAATTTTCTGTTTTTCAATTGCAGTGTTTGCAAACCAGCATAAGGTGGCAGTAATGCCTTACAGCAGCACAGTGAGGGGTGAGTGAGGGCATTCGCAGTCTAAGCAGTTTCCTCCTGCTATGGGTGCATCACATACAATCTCTCTAACTGTCAATCAGCTACTGAACACATTTCTACAATTACTATTCCATTCAGTTGTCCAGAGCAGGAGTCAATCCAGCTTTAATGTGTATTCACATTTAACGTGCATTCACTTGAAACTCAGTATTTCGTTACTGAGCTTGAGGTTATATTTGTAGGCAGGTGCGTGAGCTTTTAAAGAGGGTGATGAATACCTTATTGCTTAACAGCAAAAAGTACACTACGTTTTACTGTACATGCAGCCTTGATCCATGGACAGTACTCTACAGCAATCAAGCCACAATGGCAATGCTAAATAACTACCTTTAATCCGCCTGGCCTCATTCACGCCTTAAGGACCTTTATGATTATGTTAAGCACCGAATAATGGGTTGTCGAGCCAGTCGGCATTCAAGCTCATCAAATCAAAGTCAACCTACTTTCAAGTTCAATAAATACAAATGCAGTCTAGCCGATTTACATTTAATTGTCTTCAAATACTGGCACATCTAAAGCACATTGGTTGTTTCTTAACCTGCTGAAATCACACAATACATCTAAATTTTATGCCTCATCAACCAAAGAACTGGCTACAGACTTCTGAAAAAAAAATCTATATGTAGATTAGAAATTAAGGTTTAGATACTTAATGTCATGAGAACAGGTTTATCCTAAGCACCATGAGTATATATTCCCAGTGCTAGGTCTTCTATTTACGGTATACATAGCTAGTGGTGTTCATGTTCATGGCTCAATATTAACTGTAAACATAACCATAACGTGGGTTACTATGAGCAAGTTGCGGCTTGTTCTACAGGGGTGATAAAAGTACATGTATGTTCGTTAGTGGGTTTTTACCTTGTGGTTTGAGATGATGAGGAATGCGGCGGCCCGAGCCTCTTCCATTTACTCTACTAGAACTCTTATCACTGCCTCTGCATCCCCGACTTAGTTTCTGACTGCGGCGTTCTCCAGGGCTACTGCCAGGATCTGAAAGACACAGAGAGCAAAAGGACTTAAAGCTTCAATAGACGACTCAGCAGAAAAAAATAGTACTTTATTTCTTTAATTTCCAGTGAAATCAGCCGTCAAATACAAGTTATTAAATTCTAAGTGTCAGGGAAAAAAGCAGAAACCATATTTACCACAGAAACATCAATAAGCAATTATAATATCAAATTGTTCAGTCTTTGTTGTTTCCACCCTTTATTGCAATTGCCATTCCTTTTGGGAGACATCCCTAAAGACACCTCCAAAATTCAGTCTTAGAAGTTGGTTGCATTTTCTGCTTCTCATGTTACAAGTACTCCTAAACCCACTCAGTTATGTTGAGGTCTGGCCTTTGTGGTGGCAGTACATTGTACTGAGAACATCTTCATCTTTTGATTTGCAAATGTTCTTTTTTTGTCCATTTCCTTTTATGAGTAATAACTTCTTGACAGTTACACATCCTTTCATAGCACAGTTTTCTTTTACAGCAGAAGAGGGACAGAAAGCTGTGGATTTCTTGCTTCAGGTAGTTTATCTGATAGTGGCAGTTTTGATGGTAAATAACCGCTAACACAAAAATAAATAAAATAAACAAATAATGGATGAAAGGAAAGGCCTCTGACTTTTGCACAGTACTGTCCATTTGAGAAAATGGGTAATGGATGATTTGTATATATTGCTGGATTTGTGAAAGTATTAGAAGTAGACGGAGAAAATCAGTTTCTCTGAAGTGGAAAATAACAGGCATATTTGCTTCTTTGCCTGAGAACAATTTATCTTCATCACAGGCTCCACTCCCTACTTGTAAAGTGCAGGGAAAAAATAACACTTCATTGACCTATTAAGGGCACAGTGTGCATCTGAGGTTTATGATGAATAGAAAATCTCCTAAATTCATATTATTGATATATCCGAGAATCCAGAATTGCTGGCAAACTTGAGCACAGAACTCCAGAAGTCTGAAGCACTTGGCCTGCTGTCCACTCACAATGTGCACACAGTTGTAAATCACATTACACAAATAGATCGCTGAAGATTACAGACAGCACAATACCAATTTCAGCTGACCCTGATCTGATTTCTATTTTTCTTTTATTAAAAACTAAGCTTTAAAATGAACTTTTTAAATTGAGACACTTTACTTAAGGTGGGAATCTAAAAGTACTCTATCAAACTACTAATAGAACACTATACTACTCCACAGGAAGAGTTAACAACAGATACACAGTTAACAACTTCACATCACACAATTTGCTGGTGCTATTTCAGGCTCGATTTGTTACAAGATTAGATCTAGTGTAGGGTCAGTGCTTTCTCTACTGATTATCTATTGTAGGCTTAAACGTGCACAGAACACGCTTCATAGAACACAAGGATTCATTCTCCCTTGCTTTTCTTGTGCTAAATAATAAGGAAGATCCTCCATTTGTCAAAATTTGGGTTCTCAAACTGGCTAGCACCAGGAGTAACCACTGATTCTTTTTTCTACGACTTCCAACCAGTGCTTTAGCCCCACCAAATTCCAGCTGTCATTCCAAAGTAAAAAAGCAAAAGGCACTCTCTGGAGCCAGTTCTTGGTTTGTGCACAGAAACAAGTAGAAACTGTAGAAACATGGCGGCACAACAGGGCAGCCACTGTTGGAAAGGACCTGCTCCCTATGTAGAAATGAAGAGCTCATTGTAAGGTAACAGAAACACAATAATTCATAGTTACAGGTGATTATACACTAATGAAAACACAGTTCTGTATACTACATTCCATTTCTGCTAATAGTCCCCTACTAAATCTTACACACTGCACCTTTAAGCTGCTTCTTGAAGTGGTCTCATGTGTGATTGCTGTATTAACTGCATATATTCAGAGGTTAGCTCCACTTCAAACGTCTGTACGGTTTGTACAACAACAACAAAAGTGACCCAATTTCACCAGGTTCCACAACATTCTCCAGTGATTACTGCCAATGTTTTATTCCGTGAGCACAGTGAGAGCGTTCTGTCCCCACCTGTTTGCATGTTTGTCTGTGCAGAAGTGAAATGCAAAAGGTTTAACTTAAGTCTTGTTATGCTTTTGTTATCGGTCACGGTCATCAGAAAAGTGACCTTGAAACCAGCTATGACTCAAGATAGAACTCTAAGCAAGCATCATGTAAGCCACCACGTTCCTCTCTGGATAAAAAAAAAAGTTCTGTTATCTGTCTTATCAACACGAGACAAATATGGAAGTGTTATGTCTTCATTAGGCAAGGAATTTCCTTAAATTATACTACATTTCAGATGAAACTGAAATGTTCTCCTTTGGATTCATCTGCCCTCCTTCTGTCTCCTACCCTGAGAAAACCTCAAAACTTCTTCTCCAACAACACAACCATGTTGGGAGAAAGATATGTCTCTCACGATTCAGGAGTAATGTCCCATGAGTTTAATGGACTAAAAGAATGTAAACGTCTTTCTAATCTCAGCCCAGCGAGAGGAAAATACTTGATAATCAGAGGCTATTTTTACTGCCCCAGTTTAACCACGAGACGAGAGTGGCTCTCACAAGAAACAGAGAAAACTATAAAAAGAGTACAGATGTCCCATGCTTCACTGCTAAAACAAACTCTATCTATCTTTCATACAGAACAATTGGTGGAGCTCCCTAGTTTCCAGTTTTTTAGCTACACCTACACTATGGGGGCATATTTACACATTTGGCACCATCACTAACCCTGTTTAGGCATTTAAAAAGTGGCCTTTATGATTTACATAAAAGAAGGCATCATCTTTTTAAGCGTTGATTGTAAGTTGAAAGGGTCACTGCTAACTTGTACTTTTGTGTCATTGTATATACATTTATACGCAAAACATTCACATGGAAAATCCCAGGAGGAGATTATTGTAATAAAGCATATAAAAACCTCGCAAAATTCAGTAAAGAAGCAACAAACATTTTGCAAACAGCTAACACACATTTTTCTTAATGCGATGAAGAAAATAAAAAACAATGTTTTAAACTGGTGTTTTCTAAGACTGTGGGCATATTTTATACTCATCAAGGCGACATGAGAGTAGGTTTTGTCTGAACAGTGATCTGACAGTTTTCTTTCCAAACTATTGTGACAGTGTTTCGATGCTGCAATCATCAATCAGTGCTTTCCTAGCTACTTGTCACTTTGTTTACATTGTGACTTCTGAAATGTGACAGTCATGCTTTGCACAGAACTAAGAGGAGAGGCTCACCACAAGTCACAATCACACAGTTCTCAATCAAACAGGAAGAGCTCAGTGAAATTAAACAGGGATTTTACATTGGAAGAAAACCTGGAGGAGCAGGTGTCCATAATCTTTGTTCAAGAAGTGAATGATGTGTGAATGATGGGTTGGTTTCCTGGACAAGGATTTAGCCTAGTCTTGGACTATACAGCATCCTGAATGGGTCCATTAAAAGGAAAATATAGTCCAGGACTAGGCTTAATCCTTGTCCAGGAAACCAACCCATAGTGTATTTTGTACCTACATGCAACCATTTTATGAGTCACACTTACTGTATTTTATTATCTTTTTTTAATCTTTTATATAAAAGGTGCCAAAAATATTTTTTCAAGCAATGCAATTGAAAAGTGACTTCTAAACCCTTCAGTGGATGGTTCTTTAAAGAACCATTACTGTAAATGAAATCTGCCAGAGTGAAGAACCTTCAGAGAAGATAAAGAACCTCCATGGTGTCAGGGGTCTACACCAGATTTTATTTTTTTTCCAAGCCAAGAAACATTTAGGAATCTTTATTTTTTTAGATCATTTTTAAGGGAAATACTACACCTAAAAAATCGTATGTTGTTAAGTAAAATTATCTTACATACAGTTGATAAATCTAATATTGCTCCTGTTGAGACTATCATAAACATAATTTTAGATTATTTACCTTATTTCTTGACATTCATTGTTTTCTGAACAAAACCTCCTATCTTCATTTTTGTCATTTTCTGTTTTTGACATTGAAAATGTCCATTTCCCTTTACACAGTGTGTAAATTTCATGAAGAAATTATCAAAAAGAATGGCCAAAAATGTATTCCCTTGACTTACATTAAAAGTAAAGTATGTTTTTTGCTTCTCCTGTAAAGTTATCATTTTGGAGATATAAGGTTTGGTTCTGACAGCAGCACATAGTTTACTTGTTTTAGGTAATTTTTTAAAGTAAATTATCATTTTGCTTGTATTAAGAAATGTGCCTGAAAACAGCAAAATTATCTGCCACTATAGTGAGATCATTTTACTTAATAAAATGACCTAAAACAAACAGAAATTGTCTAGAAATAAACTAGATAACCTCACAATAAGTACACAACCATCTCAAATGGTAAATATTAGCCATATCGACTAGATTTAAGATCAATTCACTGCAGTGTAACTGTAGCTCATCCCTTGCTGCACAATTTGTCATGCCCCATTCACCCTGTCCACCAATTAAAAGAGACCCTATATCATTTGGGTGGTGGAGTACTCTCAGCACAGCGGTGACTTGAATATAGTGATAACATGTTCATGGGTGTGCCATTCATGAAACTGTACTGAAGTATTCACTACAAGAATCAATCATCCATCCATTTTCTAAGCCGCTTCTCCGTCAGGGTCGCGGGGGGGTGCTGGAGCCTATCCCAGCAGTCTTCGGGCGGAAGGCAGGATACACCCTGGACAGGTCGCCAGTCCATCGCAGGGCAGACAGACAGACACAGACAGTCACTCACACCTAGGGGCAATTTAGCATGTCCAACTGGCCTGACTGCATGTCTTTGGACTGTGGGAGGAAACCGGAGAACCCGGAGGAAACCCACGCAGACACGGGGAGAACATGCAAACTCCACACAGAGAAGACCCTGGTCACCCGGCCGGGGAATCGAACCCAGGCCCTCCTTGCTGTGAGGCAACAGCGCTACCCGCCACGCTACCGTGCTGCCCTAGAATCATAATCATTTAATGTTTTTCTCTCAAGATAGGTACTGCAATTAAACAAGGTCAGCTAATCTCAATCATCGAGTGTGTGTGGGTGTGTGTATGTGGATGAGTGTGGTTTGGCAAGCTAGCAGGAATAATAATACACAGTGGAGCCAGACCCTCTGTCCTTCACTACAAACTCCTCTGCCTCACAGCATTATGGAAATGAAGAGGCTGCGAGCTGTTAAAGCGAAGCATGTGCACAGTAAGTGATTACCCAGCACAAAGAGGACCTTTCTCTGGCATTCTCGGCCACATTCGGACCTTTTTTCTTACTGCCAATAGCCTGCAGGCTTTTTTCATGTCTCACTATGAAAGATGCTGCTGTGTCTACTGTCAACACACTGGGGTGTTGGGAAGGGATGGAGTGAGTGACAGCTTCATAAGTAATTGGCTCTTTCAGCTTAGAGCTGATTTTATTTATTAGACTACTAGTAGGCTCCAGCAATGAAACCCCACTATAAGCAGCATTATAGCATTTGTGAAGAAGCAATGCATCTGGTAAATGCACATTACAAACAACAATAGTCTCAGTAACAGGTTTGCATAAGCTCTCAAGCAGTACTTCACAAAAATACGACTTAATTCAAACCACAAACTTCTTCTGTGGCGCAACACTGTAGGTTGGTTAGGACAATAAGGACACCATCTAACCCTAATGTGCAGACATTAGCTGTAACACAATTTTAGCTGTAAAAAGCACTATAAGAATGAAAGTAAACTGGGCCTACCCCTTATTTCTGTATTTTACTTTATTTCCCTGAGGTCTCATGTACCAAATGATGTACCAAAAAAATCATGCTTCCTCTTTACTTGACCACTTTAAACCTCTCTGTATCTTCAAATGAAACAGACTGTTGTTACTGTGCCTTTAAGACCGATATATGCAAATGATCTCTATTTTAACTGGCTACACTGTACTGTGCCTCCTTCAAAAAGTTGTCCAGGATGAAACACTAAACTTTAACGTGAATGGGTGGGGCTACATTACTGCATATTGAGTAGACAGATATACTGTATGTTAACATTACAAAAAAAAAAAAAATTCAAAGTAGGTTGTTTTTGCAGCTTGGATTCCAAAAATGGACTGTATAAACAGAGAAGTGAATGCAATGTTTTGAATCTCTAATAAAGTACATCAAACTCGTCTTTCAAAAAAAAAAAAGTGAGGAAAATTCATTTTTCCCATGATATGGGGGCCCTTTAATGTAATAAAGACCGAAAGCATTGTTAACCACACAGAGCCAAGTGAATAAAACCCCCACTCCAAAAAAAAAAAAAAGAACATTTTTCAGAAAGCAACACAATACTTCCTCCAGCATATTTCCTCATACTGAGTAATCATACCCTCAGTATTTCAGCTAGCCGTAAAGTCCCATGTTCACAAGCCTAGTGCGACTGATGAGATGATGATGATAGAGATTCTGTATGAGTGCTTGCGTGTGTGTGTGTGTATGGGTTGACCATCAGTGAGAAAACCCACTCAGGTAAGTCAGGAGGCTAAGCTCAGGTCACGGCCTTGCCTCAGTCCTGTTATGGGGTTACCATAGCAACCCCCTCCTGCCTTTCATCAGCCCGAGAAAACACAGATGAGATCGAGGTGCTCAACAGAAAGGCAAAGACAGACACAGGCAGACATGCAGCTGGTTTCATTCTGTCTGCACTAGTCTATTCCCTAACGTGTCACTCTGTGTTACAATGTACTACACTGGACTGCTTCAGCTCATAGGCTGTATGGTTTCTTGACAGAAACAAGTGTTAGGGATTTTTAATACGTGCTCTGTTGGACTACCAAGGATAATTCTTAGCATTCTACATCTCCAAACAAAACATGGCTGATTAGTGATAATTCTGGCACGCCAGGTCAAATGTCAGGCCCAACAGAACCAAAAAAATCTGTACTAAGACTCTGGCAAGGGAAGGGCGGGACATCTGCCTCCTCCAACACTATACTGCCAAAGGTATTCAGGCACCCATCCAAATAATTGAACTCAGGTGTTACAATCACTTCCATGGCCACAGGTGTATAAAACCAAGCACCTAGGCCTGCAGACTGCTTCTACAGACATTTGTGAAACAATGAGTCGCTCTCAGGAGCTCAGTGAATTCCAGCATAGTATCATGATATGATGCCACCTGTGCAACAAGTCCAGTCATGAAATTTCCTCTCTACTAAATATTCCACAGTCAACTGTCAGTGGTATTATAACAAAGTAGAAGCGAGTGGGAATGACAACAGCTCAGCTAAGAAGTGGTAGGCAGTGTAGAATGACAGAGCAGGTCAGCGGATGCTGAGGTGCATAGTGCGCAGAGGTCGCCAACTTTCTGCAGAGTCAATCACTACAGACCTCCAAACTTCATGTGCCCTTCAGATCAGCTCAAGAACAACGTAGAGAGGTTCATGGAGTGGGTTTCCATGGCCGAGTAGCTGCATCCAAGCCTTACATTACCAAGCATAATGCAAAGCGTCAAATTCAGTGGTGTAAAGTGCTGCCACTGGACTCTAGAGCAGTGGAGATGTGTTCTCTGGAGTGAGGAATCACGCTTCTCCATCTGCCTATCAGATGGATGAGTCTGGGTTTTGCTGTTGCCAGGAGAACGGTACTTGTCTGACTGCATTGTGCCAAGTTTGCTGGAACAGGGATTATGGCATGGGGTTGCTTTTCAGGAGTTGGGCTGGGCCCCTTAGTTTTAGTGAAAGTTACTCTTGATGCTTCAGCAGACCAAGAGATTTTGGACAATTTCATGCTCCCACCTTCGTGGGAACAGTTTGGGGACGGCCCCTTCCTGTTCCAACATGACTGCGCACCAGGGGACAAAGCAAGGTTCATAAAGACATGGATGAGCGAGTTTGGTGTGGAAGAACTTGACTGGCCTGAGTCCTGACCTCAACCTGACTGAACACCTTTGGGATGAATTAGAGGCGGAGACTGTGAGCCAGGCCTTCTCGTCCAACATCAGTATCTGACCTCACAAATGTGCTTCTGGAAAAATGGTCAAAAATTCCCATGAACACACTCCTAACGCTTGTGGAAGGGTAGTTTCCCAGAAAAGTTGAAGCTGTTATAACTGCAAAGGGTGGGCTGACATCATATTAAACCCTAAAGAATGGGATGTCACTCAAGTTCATATTCGTATGAAGCGAGAATACTTTTGGAAATAGTGTATGTTAGCATCCCTGCTCAAAGCTATCAAGGTTTCCCAATGATAAAAATATATTCCTCTAAAACTTCAGTACATGAATAATATCAAGTGATTTACTTTAATACCACAAAGTATAGAAAAATTATGTGACGTTCAACATTAAAGTTCTATACCTAAGTAGTCTGTCTTTTTTAGAGTCAGCGAGCCAATAAGCACGCTTATTCTAAAATTAAGGCTGTTTGGCTGACCAGCTTTTTACAATCATGGACAATGGAACTGTTGGAATAAATGTTTTTGTAAAAAAAAAAAAAAATTAAGCCTCGTAGAAAAGAGAATTTGTTATGTAATTTTCTTTTTGTAAAACTTTTTTTGTGGTAGATATTTTTATTTAATCATGGTTTTACTTTTTTGTGCTTAAAATAAAGCATCAAAAAGGTTTTAGCATCGCGCTAAGAACATTTGAAGGATACATAGTAGTGTTACACTCTTGGTATCAGTCCTGAAACTGGCACTTAAACACAGCATCTGCCACAGCAGTAGAAAGTGCCGATACCATGAAGCAGTTTTGGCTTGGCAGCTGAGTGACGCTTTTATGTGTGCCAGTGGATAGAGCTTAACTGAAGCAAGCAACATGTAGCAAAATCTGGAACACCAGTGTTTCAGTAACAAGGTGAGGCATGACCAACCAGGATTTTAATACATCAGAATTAACTAAATCGGCACTATGTGGGATTTGGAGACCTCTCTGGTGGAAATGTGTAATTGCAAGCAAAGTGTGGAAGAACAATTTGTAATGTTTCTTGTGCTATGGACCCTTCCCTGAGCAGATGAATCTGATAATTACGAACGTGATCAAAAAAAAAAAAGAGTATTCAGAAAACACAAGCAAAACTTGGTGAAATTCGTGTCTTCTGGGGATGTAAGTAAATCTACTACTGTCATCATATCTCCATCAGTGTCATGTTGATTTTGCATTTGAGAGTTAAACATTGGGCTGAATCTTCTTTTTGAGCCTGTATGTATGATATTATATGTAAAGACGCACATGGTCTGAAAAACTCCCTTTAAATGGACACTATTAGTTTATTTTCCTTTTTCTCTTGACTCAGTAATGCTACTTTTTTAGAATTTGACCAGGAAAAAAAAAACCCTTACATAATGCAATTTTAAGCATTTAAACATGCCAAAGTGTACAGCAACTTTGAAGCTTTGGGAGTTATCTAACTAGCAAATGCCATTTAGTACATATTAGTATATAAATATCAAGGTTTATAGGCACCTAGGTCAGATAGAATTAGTGTTTGTGTCGGGACTCTGTAACAGCAAACCCTTGACAATCAGATATTGTTATTGTTTACTGGTATCAGAAGAGAAAAAGTGGTATCGATGAATCCTTAATACCAAGTCCTACTCATGAACCTAGCACCTAATCAAAAAATATACCAGCACGTATGCCAACTGGTAACACCATAGAACATTAAAAAGGAAATTATACCAAATTTAAAAAAATCTGCATACCTAAAACAATGCATACAAAGCCATGCAGAATTTTATGCACTCACGTACACAGTCATGGTGTTCACTTTGTTTACATTTCAACAACAGAATTACGCAACAAGTTTGAAGTATTGGTGGAATTCTCCTTTAAGCAGTACACTTAAATTTTAGTAGCAGCTATGAGGAAGCCTTAAACGTCTTGCATTTCTAGTTTTAGAAGGAAGGACTTTTTTTTTTAATAAAGCTGAGGAGCGAACAGCAAACTAAGCTCAGTGAGACAGATGACAAAGATGACAATGCTCTCTTTTCTCTGTAAAGAAGGAAATGACCACAAGACTGAAGAGGAGGCAGAGACATCAGACGAAGTTAACAAAATCACACTTGAATGAAACAATGACTTTTAAGACTCTTAGAGCCGAGGCATATTATAGCACAGACAAAGGAACAGCAGTGACACGGATGGATACTGAGATGAAAATAAGATTTTAAAAATTCAGTGAGGCACAAAATAGTTTTCAGCCTACATAAAAGCACAAGGCAGCCTGTGTCTACATTTTGGTGGACAGTAAATAGGAGGAAATGATGTGGCTTTGCTGCCAATTAAAACACAAAAGCTCCAACTCACGTCTGTTCTTCACCGTCACTCACAACATGCAGTGGATATAGCGCTCTGTTTTTTTACATTCGAAGGAAAGCCAGTCTATATCTGGCAGAACACTGTCCAGCTATGCACATCTGGAATAAACAACTACACAGAAACTACTATTGTTTTTAAAAAAATGCAAAAAACTAAGAAAAAAAACATAATACAACAAAATATCTTTAAAATGACAATCAATTCAGCAGATCTGAATGAAATCTCCTCGATAACAGAACCGTTTAGGACCAGGTTTAGAAATGAGGCAGTAAAGACTGGCTTTGCTCATAATGTGGTCATTTGTTAAAGGTAAAAATGACAAACGAAAAGCAAATAAAGCTTTGTGAACTATATGTGGTAAGATTTCACTAGCGGTCCCTTCCATTTTCTATGTATTATTAAGTGTAACTCTAGAGAATAATGAAAGACTGTTGACAGACCAGAATAAACTCACAAGAATAAGTCGTCACAAGATGTCCAACTGGTCTAAGTAAAGCACGACTCTGTTCCACACAATCCTCTCTGTCACATACATACCACACTGTGACTAAAACTGTACAGTGAAGAGAAAAAAAAGCAAAAAGGAAATAACTCCTCCTTCTGATGACTAACTGTTGAGTTTCACTTGCATTCTTAACTGTTGTATATGTGCTTATGCTCTGTGGAACTAGTGATAATGATGCATTTGAATGAAGTTAATCATTTACACAGCTGATAAGTTTCATAATGTGGCAAAACCAGACAAACGTGCAGTTCTGGAAACGGTACCGTATTGATTTTGCCTGACACTTCATGAGGGCATTATGCACACAGGCACTAACACAGAACCATTATGTGCAGGTTAATTTTCAACATAAAATCTATGCTAAATGGAGGACATCTGGGCTTCAGACTCTTTAGCACAGGGTTTATTCCATGTTAGAGCTGAGCGGTGTTGATAAAAATGCAGTAATCACCAAAGTTTCCCAATACATCACAGAATCAGATGATATTTAAGTTTGCATTAATAAAGATAATGAACCCATTCCTCTCAAGTACAGCTAAAAGAATGTCTTATAAACCTGATACGGCTTATTCTGATTAAACTCTTTTGTTCTCTTAATGCTGCGTCTAAAAGAACCTTTGCAGTATTCTAACCAGACAGAAACCACATTTCCTGAATGAAAACTGTACTGTTTATTCACTTATGCATTTTAAACTGTTTATTTCAAACAATCTGAAACGCCAGACAAATGATAGGGAAGACTGGGGCACATCTCCTTTGGGTGCAGCTTTCTTTATGAACAATTCAACTGAAAGCAGAGGGCGTGCAAACAGTACAGGTAAACTCATAGATGGGGTTAACTGTAAAAGACTAAGGGGCTCGTTGTAACAGGCTCTAAATATGGTACTTAAATCTGGTAAATTAAAACGAATTAATTCAATACAACTGTATGTTAACCCAGATACGCTTTCCAGTCTAAATACATAAAAATGTGCACATCAAAATAAATATGATTAGCAAATAGAGGTTGTGTTGAACGATGACAATTATATATGACCCCCTACTTGTATATGTACACATTTTATTTGCATGATCTCTACAGTACGTTTTTGAGGAATCAGTGCATGAATATGTCCGTTTTGTGTATATATGGAGGGATTTAAACTTCTCGCATTATTTACTTTAAGAGGCTTGTCGTAGAGGTCTGTGCAGGAATCTGTTTTCAGTCCCGCTCCTGCAAGAATTCATTCTGCTCACGCAGAAAATCAGAATCATTTGTCCTGTGGCAGCTCCTGTGAGAATCCAAAGGAGTGCAGACCTCTAGCTTGGTGTAATAAAACTACCCTTACCATGTGGAGCCTGGCTTGCTGTTGTTTACATGTTTCAATATGTATAATATACATACTGCTGCTGTCGGAGCAAAACCTTGTATCTCCAAAACGGTAACTTTACAGGAGAAGGAAAAAACATACATTACTTTCAATGTAAGTCAAAGGGACCAGACTGTTTTCCAAGTCATTTTAGGTCATTTATTTTGGCCCATCCTTCATGATATTTGCACATAATATAAAGACCAGTATGCATTTTCAAATTATGTCAAAAACTGAAAATCGAGAAAAATTTCAAAAATGGAGATAACAAGGTTTTGTTCCAAGAAAAGTGATATAAATCTATAACATAGCCGCTGAGAAGAGAGAGCAGCTACTTTCAATTATATAAAAAACAGTCTTCAAGTGAAATCTGGAGAAATACTTGCCTGATCGTGATTTATAGATTTATAACGTTTATAGATGATGCTATTACGAATATGTAATGTGAAACAACAAAATATCTATGCTTCAATTTACCCACTTTACTTTGTGCTGTGCAATTAGCTAATCTCTAATCTAACTAAATAAAATCAATATTATTGTGTGACACCACCACCCAGCATAATTCCTTGCTTGATCTTGTCACATCTACAATTACTTATCTAGATCTCAACAATGTAAATGCATAAACATGTAAAGTTTCATCTCCCCTGGTATGAATCACGAAGATCACAATGACTTAAGAGTGCAGTGACTGTGAAAGCTCTCTCACATGATATAATATAGTGAGACCTCAGCTGGAATAAGGAACAGAAAGATTCACTTATGACAAAAAAGTCTAAAATTAAAAAAAAAAAATAGCAGTGTAGTAGTGTAGCTGCCTCGCATTCCACATTAAAACAGGAAGATCTCAAAAACAATCCTTTTGAAGGTTTACTCTGTCTAGGGAACGCAAAAGCTCTGGTACTCCAACTCACAGGAGATAAAGTCTCTCTGAATTCCCTCTGTGGAGTCAAATCAAAAGGCAGCAAAGTCTCAGGGGCACTCAAAACAATCAAAGAAAACAGAGTCTAAAAATGGAAACACACAAATTTTAGCATGCAAGCAAGCTGGCACAAATGCACAAGAACACCTTCCACATAAAGGTTATTAAACTGTTTACCGAATTCCACACGCTCTTCCTGCAGATCTAATTTGGTTTAATCTGATTTTAACTTAGAATGGAGACAGACGGGATGTTTTGCTTCTCTTTTAGTTCTCATTTCCCACCCTGTAAAACTTCATTTCCCACCCTACTTAAACTTCCCCTAAAGACACCTACTACAAACTGTACCATCATGGCTGGAATGATCTCCTGTGTCTCTGGGGAAGTACATGAGGTAGTGATGCTTCGACAATGTCTCAACTCGCACTGAACTGACAGCATGCTGAGAAATAAAAGCTACAATATTTCAAGGCCCAGATTCTCTGTCTGCAATTGCTACGGTATCCAAAACAAGGTCACGGGACAGACCCTGTTTTACCCATCCTGACTATGATGCAACGCTCCAAACATGTGGCTACTATTTGTTCCTATTCAAAGGGCCAGATGGAATGTTTTGCTTAAGCCATCACTGCAGAACAAGACAACATTACAATCATGCATGGTACATAAACTGAAAAGAAACGCTGCCTTGTTTTGAAAGTATGCTTTTGTTTATCTGAAGTTTTTTAGATGGGGAAAATGTACTAGTGTTGTAATGGCTAATACAGATAATCATTTCTTACAGGCATTGCCACGGTATGTCATGTGACGTCTTTCTTTCACACCTCTGTCCACTGGCCAGGAAGTCAAAGATCTATAATTATCTTAATACTAACACTCTCTCATTCTAAATGCTAACATTGAAGCTCACACATCCTGCCCTGTGGGTGGAACTTTGGAACTACGGACACAAAACACATAAGAAAAAAAACAAAATGCTATATTTAATGTATTAATAGTCAAAATAAGGCAGGACATTCACAGAAATGACATGATCCTTATTTCGGCCTGTCTGTTACTGCTCGCCCGGAGATCACCCACATTCCTATTCCACATCCATACAGAGTGGTACTGCACTTGCACTTTCAATATGAATAAAAAACAAATCCCTCATGATGAAAATGAACAGGGAAGTCTTCTGTTGGTTAAAGACGTTGAGAGGGAGTTCATCTTTCTATAGTACCAGCATGAAGTAGGTGCAGCTTTATGGCCACATATTTAGCTTGGTACCAAACCCATTAATAATCCCACCTGGCAACGAGTCAACATCTGCAGACTAGGCAAGTTCTCATGCTGGGATGTGCTACGTACACCAAGCTAAAGATAACAGCAAAAATAAAACATGACTCTTACAACACTGCTTTTCCAATCTCTCCATAATGTTTAGATTTACTAAGGTTAGAATTGGTGTCTGACAATACATTGGCCAATGTTGAGGTCTCCTAAATTTATCAGTATTACCAAAATAAAGCACAGATATTTAGTGCCTTGTCTAATATTGTAACACATTTCTGAAAACAAGAAAATTATTCACTTTTGCTGGTTGATTGTTTTTTTTTGTTTTTGCCTGCAGTTAATTATGGGAAACTCCACCCTCACTGCTGCACTTCAATAAATCTATGCAGGTACTATATTGTTTAAGACACTGTGGGCCAGATTCACAAAATGGACCACTAGATTTACCATGATGTTAAGAGCAAATACACTATATTTCCTATATTCGCTCATCTGCCTTCACACGCATATGAAACGGAGTGAGATTCTTAATCCATTGGGTTTAATATGATATTGGCCTGCCCTTTGCAGCTATAACAGCTACAGCTCTTCTGGGAAGGCTTTCCACAAGGTTTATGAGTGTTTGTGGGAATTTTTGTCCATTCTTCCAGAAGCACTTTTATGAGGTCAGACACTGATGTTGGATGAGAAGGCCTAAAGGTGGTCTATGGGGTTGAGATCAGGACTCTGTGCAGGCCAGTCAAGTTCTTCCACACCAAACTCACTCATCCATGTCTTTATGGACCTTGCTTTGTGCACTGGTGCGCAGTCACGTTGGAACAGGAAGGGGCCGTCCCCAAACCACCAAAGCTGGTGACCTCTGCGCACAATGAGCCTCAACAATCGTTGACCCCGCTCTGTCATTTTATGTGGCCGACCACTTCGTGTCTGAGTACCTGTTGTTCCCGATCGCTTCCACTTTGTTATAATACCACGGACAGTTGAATGTGGAATATTTAGTAGTGAGGAAATTTCACGACTAGACTTGTTGCACAGGTGGCATCATATCACAGTACCATGCTGGAATTCACTGAGCTCCTGAGAGCGCCCCATTCTTTCCTAAATGTTTGTAGAAGCAGTGGTAGTGTAACACCTGAATGCAATGAATAGGAAGTGTGAGTGAATACTCTGGGAAATTTAGTGTATGTCCCTGCAACACGTTTGCTCATTCATGGACGGGGATTACCAGCAAGTTTTACTGCTTGCGTGATGAGATGGATGGCTGCACTTTTATCTCATATACGTGCTGGTAGTGATTTATAACAAGACAGTTCTACCAAACATATCATGTGAAGCACTCTGGAAGTGAACCTTGTAACTGCTGTTATAGGAATAGAAAACTTGCTTGGGGAAGATTTCAGTCTGGCAGATTTAACTGGCACTATACTCAGAATGGCTTCTTCTTCCTGCATTAAACTTGATGTTTCACAAACCCCTATTCTGTGTGGAAAGTACATTTAGCTTGTAATCCAAATGAAAAGTATTGATATGTTGAGATTGTAATTCCAAAGGACTTTTACAAAGGAATTCAATTTTACAGATGTAAAAATGCCATTTGTACTAGTGAAAATGAATTTCTCTGCAGTCCTACAGTTACAAGTTGACTTTTAAGACGTCTTAATTCAATTTTGTCATTTTTTCTAGTGTCAACATTTTCTGATAGCAGTGTTTCTTGATCAAAAGTTAAAAACATCTCTATGTAACAATTTACTGTCATTTGTCAGTTTCTAAGAATTTTGGTTTTCTTTATTTCTTTGTTCTCATTTTTTCATCCTACCCATTTTAACAGAAAACAGGAGCTTCACTTGGCAGGTCTTTAATTTGTACGATATGAATGATGTGTATGTATGTAAATACACTGGTGAAAATACTGCAGCCATTAAAACACCAGTGCTCTAATCACTGCCATGGTGACTTCATGAATATTTCTTATTTATGGTGCTGCACATTTTGTGTGGAACAGCACAGTTACTGCTAGTTTTATGAATCTGGCTCTGTGAGTTTCTGATGCTTAAATTTAAGACGTGTGACGACTGGGAACGGATGACCATATTTAAGCATATAGCTGATAATCAGTAAAGAACTGTGTAACTAAAATTACTGGAGTATAAAATTAAAATAAAAAAAATATAAACTATTCACATCAATTAGGTCATAATAAGCACACAAAAAAATCTATTGTGTATTTCTTTAAGCTAACAGGGAATGGGAAGGCCAGTGCTTTACAGTCTGAAAAGCATTTTCAGTATTTGATTTAAACCTGTAAATGTAATTTCTCACAATCAGTCAATTCACAGTAATGGCCTGCTTTGCTTGCTTTATATCCTTGAGTAAATCATTTAGAATGTCAAAGCACTGTCTGAGGAAGTTCAAACGCACCACTACAGATCATAGAGCCTAGAAAGTACATGACGGCTATAAAGTACAATAATATCAAACTTCTCTTTTCATTTAGTGAGCTGAACTGGCTTAAAGAGCAAGCTACAGAAACAGAACTGAACTAGTTCTGCAAACACAGAGCAGCAGTGTCAGATATATATATAGCCTACATAGTTACTGTGTGCTCAGCAAGATAAGGGGATGGAGGGAGAGAGAGAGAAAGAAATAAAGAGAGAGAGAGAGAGAAAGAGAGAGAGAGAGAGAGAGAGAGAGAGAGAGAGAGACAGACAAAGAGACAGAGACAGGTGTCCACAAAGGAAGAGGTTGGATGAACAAAGAAAGAAGCAGCCATACAAATAACACGTTATGGTTCATATCAGTACAGTGGCCTTGTCTACAGTACTGTGCAAAAGTCAGAGCACACCCTTTTTATGTAATTTCTAGTCACAATGGGAATTAAATAAAAGTTATTTTCTTCTCAATGTCTGAAAAAAAGTACAAAACATAATTTGACCAAAAATTACACATATGCCTCAACAACTGAATACAATATCATTTTTCAGTATTTAGTGTTTTGCTTGACTGAATTATCTCCTGCTCTCTGGCTTGTGCACAGTATTGTATACATGTGAAAGGTAGGGCTGGATGATAAAACAACAATGATAACTATCGCGATATAACATTTCCTCGATAGAACGACAAGAAAGGTTTGATAAATGTTTGATATAATACACCACGCACACTCCACCATTCTCACACTTCACCATTCTACTGACAGCCCTGGTGGCGTTTTCTACTGCAAGGAAAAAGACACCACTCTATTGTCAACAGGAAAGGTGCACTTCCAAATTTGTTCAACATGATTAGGGAGGGAGGAGGTGACAACGAGCAAAATGGGTGTTGAGCCGAGACATGAAGCTATACATTCCTTGTTTGAGTCGAGCGACTGACGATCTGACGTCCTGTGGCGACGAGAGACGTTGTGAGTGACGAGTTAAGTTTCGTAACTATACTGTCCTATAGTGAAATCACCTCTTTCATAACACCCTAACAAGCTTTAGCAGCATTAAATCACATCTGCTCCTCTCAACTAAAGTGCTGTTTCAGCACTTAGTCATATTTTAGTATTAATGCGTTCCCAAACGATGAAAGCGAAAAAAAGTAGTTGGTTCATGTTAATTACAGCCCTGATTCAAATGAAAGTAAATTGAGGAAGCTGTGAGGCACTGGAGAGGGGGAGAGCACTGTCTTTCCAGGCTAGCTGTTTTTTGCAGCTGGCTGACTTGAAGCAGCACTCAGTCACTCGCATAGCACGGCGAACTGATGATACTGTAGATCAGACAAGACACAAAAGCACCGCTGACAGTTTAAACATACCCAAAGGGAGTGCTGTTTGTCTGGTGTCGATATAATTAACATGATTCTGAGCTTTGTAAAGCCTGCCCAACCTTGCAGTGGTAACATTAATAGGTTGATTCTATGAGCTGTGTGAACTGCTTAAAAGAACAGAGAACTGCCACAAGCCAACAGATGCTTCAGTGACACCTGTGATAAGAACCGAACTGTTTAAAATGTGGCTTTTAACATAGATAATGCCTCTGACATTAAAGAGAGATGGGGTGGATGGATACCTGTCGCTTGAGCGATCTTCACCCCCACACAAGCCTCCTCTTCATCAGGGTTTTTGGTGGGGAAGCAGCTAGGCTTGCCCGTGTTCTCTGTAATAAACAGAAACATTTTCATTACAATTTCTGTTCATTCATTTTTAGTCTGCAAAGGCATCAGATGCTTAAAAGAAACTACAAATTCTCATGAATACGACTGTTTGGTGGTTACTTCATGGTGCAATGTTTCAAACACAGAGACATTGAATCAGAGCACCATAATGAAGTCAGAGCAGGGTGGGACGAGCACTGAGCCATGGAGCTTTTTTACACATCATATACTTACAGAGTGGTCAACAGGGAGAGACAAGGAGTTTAGAGACAAAAAAAGAAGAAAGAGCGGGATGAAGGCGGATAATGAAGTAGAGCAGGATTAGATTTACTGCAGAACAGTTAGATTATGCATAAGCCTTTGGGATGACAAATGAAAACTTCACTACGCACAAAGACTGCTCCACAATAGAGCATATGCATGCAAAGCAAATCCAACAAAATAAGAGAAAAGTTGATCTCCAGAGATTTTCCCTCATCCGCTAATTAATTCTGTGATAACTGGGGCAGCATAGCTAGAGAGCTCATCCACTCTCACTGCAATTTAATGTGCACATAAAATATTACAGTAGCACTTGGATGTGTAAACATATAAACAAACAAAGACCCGGTCTCTGCTCAAATTCACACAATGAAATGATGGATTTCAATGAAAGCTGCTAAGCTGCCGACAGATGACCTACACAAAAGCATGAGTTATTCTCAACAGCCTGTGTGTTCACAAATCGAGAAGTACTACATGTGTTTTCCCATCTGTGAACTAAGGTGGGGCTTTCTCCACCTACCATCTGGACTCCGGATAGAAACTGTCCGGTCCTCTCTCCTGCTCTCTCTTACTCACACAGACAGAAATGATAGAATAAAAAATAAACATAGCTAAGCTAATATTAAACACCACAAGCATTGGATGTACAGTGCTGTGCCAGAGGCCAGCTGTCATTTGTTTAATTTAGAGTCAAAACAAATATTAAGCACACGCTATTCATTTTTCACCGGAAAACATGGACTTAACTGAAAAATCACACAAAACCTCACCAACTAAATCTAACATTACATTTTTCAGCATTTGGTGTGACCACTCTTTGCTTTTTTTGACAGCGTTGCTTTTAATTTTTCACAGAAACAATTTTTCACAGGGATATTTTTCCAAAGTTGAGCCTGTATTGCGGAAAGTATTGTTCAGTATTGTGGAAATCTCTTTGTTTGACTCAGTAATGGCTTCTTGACAGCTACACATCCTTTCAGACTGTTGAGTTGTCTTCTCACAGTGGAAGGATGTACAGAAAAACCTATGGATGGTTTCAGATATAAAGCAAGAATGGAGCTTGATGTTCTCCTACTTTTCAAAGTGCTGTTTATCTAATGGTGACAGTTTTGGTGTCTGCCAGGTCTTGAAGTTTGGAAACTCCTGTTTTCTCACTTTCTGTCCTTTGACTTTTCCCTTATACACGTGGATTATTTTAATCTCCTGATCTTCCACCTGCGGGGTGATCTCTGCCTCTTGCCCAGTAGCATGGTTTGCTCTGACCATAGCTTGGTGTGTGACTTTCATTCATAACAGCTAGACTTATTCGAGCAGTTTAAAGAAGCAGTTCAGATCAAAATGCTAATAATACCAACAGTGAATGAAATCATATGGCCATTGTACGGTATGCACACTAGCTTCCATTCATAATTAGCCAAGTTAGTCTCTTTGATCAAGCTAATTCTTTACCCCGACCATTCTGTCAATTGGGACCTCCACCCCAACAACAGAGCTTTAATAAAGGAGGTGAGTGGGCCCAATATGACAGTTGCCACGGATGTGTGTTGCCATGGCAGCCAGGGGACGAGAGGTATTAAAAGGGAAGTATGTAAGGGCATGGCGATATCTTCAAACTGGCCCTGAGTGAGAAAAACATCGCTGTTGATGTATGCATTTTTGATTGTGGTTAAGCTTTGTGGAGTTAAGGCTTTCTTCTGGCAGTTATGCCATTCTGTATGTAAATGTTGTGGTCCACTAGAGAAAGTAATTACCATGAATAAATGTGGTGTTATGGTCACAAATAAAAAAAGCTCATCGGTGCGCATGCACATAGATGTGCGCACACACACACACACACACACACACACACACATGCATATACCTACAGCAACAGCACTCAATCCAGTTAAACTAGAGCTGTATTGTGCAAGAAGGAAAGATGAAAGCATAGTTTTTGCAATGATTCTGAATTCAATTCAATGTCTCACACGATGGAAAGTACACACACCAGACAGCGTGCGAACAGAACACAAGCCAAAACGCAGCACACAGCTGCAACACCCTCACTTCTGCTTACCATTTATGAGAGTTCTGGCCAAAGGTAACAAGATAAAGAGGGAAAGATGGTCATAAGAGAGAGTTAACTACCTGCCAGGCTTTTCCTCCACCGTAGATGACTTTCCCTTCTTTGGTTCCTACTTACACGCCTGGTCATCTTGCTCAGATGTGTACTTTTTAGCTCATGTGCCATCAGGAAGTGGAGGCTACATTGCAAAGTTACTCAACATCCACTTAAGAGCTACATTTTTTTGTTATGCAGCCAAGCTTGAGCAAATGCGAGTGAGTGAGCTTGTATATGTGCAAGAATACATGATTAACACCTAATACCCTCCCCTTACCAGTGATCTGATGATGTCACTATGAGAGGGAGGTAATTTTTTTTTACCTTCACTCAGTTGTCAACTCAACAAACACATTATACTCATTCAGTAATCAGAGTCTAACTTGAATATTCCAAACTGATCAGGACAATTTAACTTTTTGGTATAGCTTACAAAGTTGCATAGTATTATTTAGTGGCATTATATGTTGCTTGGTCACATGATAGTACAACCTATTTAAGAAAGCGGTGCTGACAAACACCTCCTCCACATAGGAAACCACTGAAAATTAAAATAAAAAAACTGTAGCAATGTTGAGTGCCTCCCATCCTTAGTACAGTCTTGAGATATAACTGCCACTATATTGCAATGAACAATTAATTCTATAATTTATCAACATGTAAAAACATTATATGCTCTGCCATTCCTCTCACTTTACCCCATCACAGTGGCCCTATCATTCAAAGCTGTGTTTAGAATAGCATATTTTGTGCTGTATACTGCACTGTGTATTGTATAGGTGTAACAACATGCAAATATCACAATATGTATTGTCTTTTTTGCCACAATACAATACATATTCGATACAGAATTAGAGAAGAAATGCTAACACAACTTCAATATTTATTTATTTTTTTGGAAATTATCAAAAAGTGCAAATTTTATATTATATCAAAGTAAACAACAAGGCTACATCTCAAAATTAAAAGGACTAAACATTACAAGTTCACTTATAATCTGATTTTGTTTGTATATAAAGTGTCTCCTACCTTCTGGCTGATGTGTGAGGGGATTTTCTAACGTGGCTCATCCACGTTTTGACATGGACTGTACGACCGAATAGAGGTGGACTCTACGACCGAATAGAGGTGGACTCTACGATCGCAAAGATGTGGACTCTACACAATATCACAGATTGTGTTAAATGTACTTTTAGCAAATTGTCTCCTTTAGCATGCATTTTACAATATGACATCTAACTTTATTCGATTCACAGCACGTATCATCTAATGAAATCTGTATAAAAAAAAAAAAAACATGAATATTGTGACACCCCTAGTTCATACTGTAAACAGCATGCTACTCCACAGTATGCACTATAGCACCCAGCATGCCACAATTACCATCATGTACCATGTACTGTACTACAAGGTGGGAGTGCGACTAGAATGTACCACAATTGATGTACTGAGCCAAATAGACCTATCCTAAGATTTAATTCACATTACGTGAGTAGTACAGTACTGTAACAATGTGCTGAATTTTTTCAACATAATTGATGTTGTTGACAGCTGAATGTCTTCATAGTGGCTAATTGTAGCAGCTTTGCTATATGGCACTGTAGGTGTGCTGGGCTGCATTTAAAATGATGCTGTTCAAATTAGACAATAGTTTAGACAATAGATGAATAAACCCAAACTTTAGAGAGAATCCATACTGAATTAAAAAAGGCACAGCTTTAAATATGCATCTAAAATAAAATGAAATAAAAAGGCAATTAGCATTAGCATTCTGATATGGCAATATGAAATTGTAATATTGGACTATTAAGTGTATTCGCTGGTACTGGCTAGGTGTAGTCCAAGACATAATACAGCTGGAACTTCAACAAGCATCTAGAAGTAATGATCATCTCTATACTGCCAAGCAGGGCTTTCCCCCTCTTATCCTCTTCATTTAGGAAAAAAAAAACATTTCTAGCATGCCAAATATACCATTATTCAAAATCCAGACTACACAATTAAAGTGTCAGCTTACTTTCACATTGCAATGTAAACACACAGTGGCACCATGTCAAGCAGTCAAGCAACTGCAGTCTTACAACACAAAACAATAAGGACTATCTACACAAATATCTGGCAACTCCTTTTTCGATTAGCTCACTGTTATTTTCTTCGGTGACTATCTGTATTATAGGCATCTTTGTGAAGTTGTCAGTGTTTATATAATCCACATTTTTGTCCAAGCAATTAGTAACATTACACATAAAGCTGTAACATAAAAAGACTATATTTAACAAGACAAAATGACATGTCATTAACATCAGCCATCCTGAAGAGTGCATGTGCATTTATTTAAACAATTAAAGTTTCCAGCTCCCTTGATGTTGGGGGCACATACTGACATTCTCACAGAGTCTGGGGAGTCTCCACTGAACTCTTCATGTTGTCCTTAGGGCTGTGCTCCAGACAACACAGCACCAGCTTATATGCAGAACTCAGCATAAGACTGCTTTGTATTTTAACCTCTTGGCTCCTAGGGCTATTATTTATTTATTAATCATAAGAGTTACTATTCAGCAACTACTATGAGCTATAAATGTAATTAATATGTAAGTGATATAATTGAGGAACTGAAATGTGGGCTCAACTATGGGTCTTCAGGGTATAATGAATTGAATTAATAATGGAATAGAAATGCATCAATTACAAATTGTTAAATGTCGCTGACTGTAACCTCACCTTCCGTGTAACTCTCATGTACAGACAGCACATGTGAGAAAATAATTAGCGGCCTATTAGTGCAGGGCAAGAAGTCTTAAAGTGGGACACTACTGCTGCCTCCCCCACATTCTGCTGTTGACCACAAGACTGTGACACTCTCATGTGATGTCTGCTGCAAGCATTTGTTAACATGAGCACACTTGACAACAGTGTATCACCTCAAAATGGTCGTGTAGGGTGGTACTGATATAATTCTAATGCATAATAAGTAATAAAAAAGTTCTCAATATTTTCGATATATATCGCAATGGTGTTATTTATCCAAAGAGTGAAGTTTGTAGTAAGTTGAATCCATGAATCCATGTTTATTTATAGCAAATGAAACCACAGAATCGGAAATATAAACCAGGCATGAACCACATTTCCAGAAAGAAAAGTATTCAACTTTATTAAACCTTTACATATAGTTACATATAGTTCTTTCATAACTGAATTAACATATATTTGAATGAATGAGGAACTCAATGGATTTTTCATTCAGAGTGTTCTGATGTAAAACACTCCATTCAAGTCTAAATTGCTCAGGCAGTAGTAGAGTTGTTCCTAGAATTGTGGAATGTCTCTAAAATAGTTATGTAAATACTGCCTGATGCCAGAGAGACGCCCTAATTTTCAATGAAACATACAGTCTGATCATAAAATGAGTGCACACAAATTTCACCAACAGTTTTGTTATTCATCAGTTTTTGGTGTGTCTGTACGGTCAAACTATTATCAATATCAGCTATAATATTAATAATGTAATATCAATAATGCTAATAATTTGTGTAAAAAGCAACACATGCAGGAGCAGTGCACTGACTTCTTGACCTCAAACTCTGCATGGCCACTGGATCACAAGCTGCTGAATGCTGTCGCTTTATTGGCTCCTTACCAGAGCATTTGCATTAATTAGGGTATGCGTCATGTAAATGATATGTAAATGAGGTACTGGTAGGCTGGTGTTTGAATTCACACAACAAAGCTGATTCATTGTTTGTACTCAAATATCCGCTTGTTTTCATGTTGTCTGAACGTTTCATTAATCAGAATAGTTCATACATCATTAAGGGTGGCCAAATATGCCCTTTTTATTTACAGGACTTTGATGAATAATTGCTATTTTTTTACAATAGTTCTGAATTGCGATTTTGGATTAAAAAGTATTTTTAATATATGTATTTATGGTGGAGAGGTACAGGAAGGATTTGTAAGGCAAAACATTATCTAAGGACAACAAGTGTTTTAAGATTTCCCACTAGTTTACTATTTATCAACATTACATATGAAAGGACAGATGCCGCAAATAGGTTCACTGGTCATTTTGAAGACAGATGAAAACAGTTAGTCCTAGTGTTATAGAGAAAGAAGTCGTAAAAGGAAGTCATTCAAGCATGTGCTGACATCAAGCACATTTTTTGTTGCGTGCTGCATATATGCACGTATTTGCATATGCGCAAGAGCCCGTTTTCGTCTGTACATGACAAAAATATAGCTTATAGCACAGCTTTACACAGCTGGCAATGCCTATTTTAAAACAAACCGAGATCTCAGAGAGAGAGAGAGAGAGAGAGAGAGAGAGAGAGAGAGAAAGAGAAAGAGAAAGAGAAAGAAAGAGAGAGAGATGGGGGGGTGAGTTGAGAGAGAAAGGCAGAAGACTGGGGGTCACTTTTTGCTGCACGTGTTAACTTGCTCCATTCTCTAATCACACTTCTCTTTTCAAATTTTTTGACTCTATTCCCACAAGTGAACTTCTGCTTTTCAGTAAACATACATTCTTCAAAAAAAGAGACATGAAGTCAATAACAAACTGAACTTTAACACTTCTTATTTCACTTTCTCTATAGGACCACCACATCCCACCATCACAATTTACTAACTGCACAAATAAACAGTCTTTAAACATAACTCTGCCCACTAGCAAAGAAAGAAGGCCAATGCAAGCTTCTGTATGAGGGTCTACTTCCTAAATCTCACAGTAAAGGTTATCAGTTGAGTCAATCAGCCTGACCACTCTCGCAAGTCATGTGGCTAGAAGTGAGATCATCATTAAGGGACTGAACAAACTGAATGATTTCTAATTGGGGTAAAGACTGAAATGCATTACTAACAAGGGAACCAAGTTTCTTGCATAAAAAATGCATTTCTATGCAAATCAAGCATTTAGATTCCAAACGTTTAACTCTGGTCCTGGAGGTCAGGAGTCCAGTGCAGTTTGGTGATTTCTTTACTCACACATACCTGATTCAACTCCTCTTTAAGAAAATCCCAAATCCTTCATTTTTCTTGTACGCAATAAAAACAAGTTTTTTTTTTTACCATTTTACAAGACTGATATATGTAAATGAGCTCTCTTCTAATTGGCTAGCCTGTATTGTTTCTCATTCCAGGCAGGGCTGAAACATTCCTTATAACTTCAGCATGAAGTTGTGTGATCATTTTGCATCATCATAAGACCACAGACTTATTACATACTAAGGCTTATTATTCAGTAACTACAGGGACATGTTCAATGCACACTGATTGAGCTATTCTTAGCTTATAGAAGTATGTAATAAAACTTTGGACCTACAGATAGGACCCAGACATTTAATGGTAGAGGACTCTTGCTCTAAGCTAGTTTTCTCTATGAGAAAAATAAATGGCATTTTTGAAAATCGCTGCTATCTAGTTAACAAACCAGGATACACTTGGACATCTTTACTCTGAACGTACTCTGATCCTAAGAATTACGAGGTCATTAAGGAGCCAAATCACGATTATTGCTACATTCAAGCTGACATCATAAGACTGGCAACTTTACCAAAATACCCAAACAAACCAGCAAGCTTTGGCAAATGTGCCATTTGCTTTGGGAGTATAACAGGCCTACTTTCATGCGATGTCACTTCACTGCACAGGAGTGTTAGCTTGTTTGTAGCATGTATGTAGCATTATTCTTAGTTCAGTTGCTAAATGGCCTTGGAATTGAGAGGATCCA